>NW_024609879.1:72699498-72844449 GCF_016920785.2 Ixodes scapularis | reverse complement strand
TCAAACTGGTGTCCAAATGAGAACTCTAGAATATAATCCAAACACTTAGACCTATAAAGGCTCCCGATGGTCTTAAAAAAAGCCGCATAAAAAAACCAGGGAAACGGCGCGCACGTGCACACGGAGACTGCTGAAATCGGGGTCGCCGCCGCTCTCCACGGCCCGACGGGCTGACTGGCCAGACTGGCCGCCCCATTAACACACACGCCTCCGCTTGTGGCGCTGAATGTAGCATTCTCGTAGCGCCACCAGGCCATTGCCGGCTGGCTATAGGCCTAGGAGGGACTCTGACCTGCTCCGGCGCAGCGTTGCTTCGACGTTCCTTGGCCAAGACCGTCTGCTCACGAACGGCTGGCTTGCTGAAGGGAATATGCCCGCGCGACCCCTCTGGACCGGTCGGAGTGCGTTCTTTTCCCCTGTCTTTTTTCTTCGACACCGTTTCCCTGCTTTTACCATAGTCTCGGGTTTTCTACATCATGATCAACATCCACCAGCTCGCCTGCGCACTCACTGTTTTTTCATTAATCTCTTCCCCTTGTCGTCTTGTTTTCCGAGGCAGTGGTGACGAACACTGTCGTAGAAAAGGTACTCTCACTGATTCTATCTCCTTGTTTTGTGTGATATGGAGCTCAAATAAACGCCGTGTGGATTACCTTCACAGCACCGTAAGTGCACTTTGTTATTAGTATGCTAATTTTATTCTGACAACACGGTACGTCACTATCGAGCTATAACAGCTCGTGGGAGCTACGCAATGCCGGTCCAAACTTTCTTTGCCGAGTGTCACGTCAGTATCGAGTTGCAATCATAAAAGATTGGTCCCGAAGCGCTTATCAATTCGCGGTCCAACAGCGCGAATACAGCGCTTTGATCTAACGCGCGCGCCCGCTCCGAGTATGAACAGGTATTTACGTGGCTCTTGCGGACGCTCTCGTTGTTCGAACGTCTATTTTTGTAACGTCGGTTCGCTCCTGCATCTTCGAGGCCGCGAAAACGCCGCGGCGATTTATTTCTGTCTACGTCGCTTTCGAAACGACTGGCACGGGCCGGTTTTTACCAATGATGACAGCTGTGTAGACTTCGTAGCGATCGGGTTCGTAGCAGTCAACGAAGGCGGTTACGCATTCCGGCCTCGGCATTTGGGCGCGTTTAAATAGTGTTAGCGTCGACATATCTCTCCACGGGCACGAACCCCAGACAAGCGGAGGCGGAAAGGCCGTCTCATTTTGTTATTAAAAATCCACTTGCTCCGAACCATGCGGAGCTTACCGATTGGTTGCTCGTTTTGCCGAAGACGCCGTTGCCATAGCAAGAGCACCGGAAGCTCTTGTTTTTCCGTACGAGAACGTCGCTTTCCTTTTCTTACTTAAAAACGCGTTCGTGAATACCGATTTCTCCTCTTTTTACGATGCTCTTAACTTACGAACATCTTAGCTAAGTTGTCGTAAACCAAGAGGCTCTTCGTGAATCTGGCCTCTGTCTGTACCTTTGCATATAAGGCGTAGTTAATTTTTCAAAAACGTATTTAAGTTATTGTTATAGTTACTAAAAACATGTATCGAGTTACATTTAAAAGTTAAAAAAGTAACAAGTTACAATATTGCGATGCAAGTATTGAAATAGTACCCATGATTGTCGTAATTTATTTATTGAAATACCTACATCGCCAAGGGCATTACAGTGGGGGAGAAGTTGGGAATGAAAAATACAAATAGTTCTACAAAGGTTCAAAGAGCAATATACACAAGCCGTAAATATTTTAGCATCATAAACACATCGTTAGGAACAATGTTGACCACCGAGGTTGGCAAGCCGTTCCGATCCCGTATTGTTCTAGAAAAAAAAGGCGTTCATAAAGAAGTCTGTTCTACAGCGGATGTCCTTAACGTTATAAACATGATCCTTTCGTTGCGATGTGTAATCTGGCGGGTGAATGTAGGCGTTTCTTTCTATCCCAGTCCTACAATGAAATATGTTAATAAAAAAATTCAATCGAAGGCTCTTCCTTCTAAAGCTTATCTCCTTCCATTCCAGGCTCTGTTTCGCACAAGCCATAATAAGTTGCCTGTCATAATTGTTTAGAACAAAACGGGTAGCCCGGTTTTATATCCTTTCAAGTTTGGTTATCTGAACAGCAGTGTTAGGGTCCCATATAGTGCAAGCATATCCTAATATGGACCGGACACGTGAAAAATAAAGTCTGTTTTAAGGAACGTGGTAGAGGCTTAAAAGTACGAGCGAGGAAGCCAAGCATTCTAGAGGCTTTAGAGACAGTGTAGCCAATATGCCTATTCCAACCTAAGGTCGAGGTTATAAATACACCGAGATATTTGTATTCGTAGGCTCTAGTGGGTGGCTCGTTATTAATATTATAAGCACTGATGGATGGAACTCGTCGTCTCATAAATGGAACGTGGACAGTTTTCTTAAGATTAATATTAATTTTCCATAGTTTGCACCAATCGGTACTGCGTTTATATTTGCCTGTATAATGTCGACATCATCACTCGCTCGTATTTTTTAATACACAACACAATAGTCTGCAAAGAGATGCACTGGAGATGGCTCAACACCCACGATATCATTTACATACAGCATAAACAACAATGGCCCAAGGGCAGATCTTTGCGGCCCTCCCGATGTCACGTCAGCAAATTCGGACTGGCAGATTCGGAATACAGTTTCATCGCGTCAACCATATGTATAGGAGCGGCCTATAGAGGGTTGATAACAGCTCATGAACAGCCCCTACGTCTTAGGAGAGAATTGCTAGGTCTATTTTATGCAGGTAGAATTTCAATGTACAAGGGCAATCCAGCCTACACTCATGTCCTAGCCCCATCTTTCATTGAGTTGTTTGCTCGACGCCCATCAGTCGCCCAACCATTTGAAATTCGTGTGCGGCAAGTTTTGTCAGACACCAGGTTTTTTTATAAACGAGGTTGCAACTTTTCGCCCACCACTCCCCCCTTGGTATAACCCAAGCATTTCTTGTGATCTGCGGTTAACTGAATTCCAAAAGCCATGTACTGCGCCTCTAGCGTACCAACAGTGTTTTTTAGAAATTCTTAAAAAGGTCAAGGACTACCGGGCGTTTTACACTGATGGTTCTAAAATGGGCGATGCTGTTGGAGCGGCCCTTGTTTCTGGGACCACCAGAAATGCTTTCCAGTTGTCTCCAATAGCATCTGTCTTCACATCTGAATTATATGCGATTATTGCTTCGCTTAAACACGTCAGAAAGTTCCGGATCAAGAAATTGCTGATATGCTCTGACTCTTTAAGGGCACTTATGTCCACCTGTACTATAGAGCCTGAGAAACACCCGTTTATTGTAGATATTCATACGTTGTTACGAGAAATCCAGTCGGTAGGCGGACATGTTCAGTTCCTCTGGGTTCCAGGCATACATGGGTAAATTACTTTCAAAATGTAATTTAATTACAATTACAATTACTTAGCTCCCAAAGTAGTTTAACTACAATTACAATTACTACTACGCGAAAGTAGTTAATTGCAATTACAAATTGCTTTTTAAAAGTAATGCAATTACTTTACAATTACTTATTTCTGAGAGTGGCCCACCTTGGGCCATATAACTGTAAACGAGTTTATATGGCCGCTGTATAACTGTCACGCATTGTGTTTTTCTTTTATGAAATTTGTTGAATGGATTATAGAACTTAATAGTTTAGAGTAATGAACTCCTGCGTTCTTATATTCTCAAAAATTAAAAATAAATGTCGACAAAATTCACAGGTGCGCGGTGAATCTCCTTAGAGCTTATGAAAATGGTATCCAAGTCAAATCAACAAAAAATAAACTTAAAAATAATACAAGGAAACAAATATGCGACAGTACGGGTATCATAATGCTCACGTAATAATGGCTAATAAGAGAAACTTGTAAACGATGTCAAACATTTGAAGAATACGACAACCTTGCGAAAACCTTGTCTGTGGACTTGTAACATGCCGGATGTGGGTGACCGTAGCACGTGAACTGTGGTCGCTTCCACAAAACTAGTGTCAGACTAGCACAAACTCTATTGCCAGGGATTCTGGATTAATTCAGTGCACGGAAACACTCAAAAAGCTCCTGAGATAGATAATAAATTTAGGATCGTCATGTAGCTAATCATTAGGATAGCAATGATTGTATCGATGTAATGCGTCTCATAAAGAAGACCGATTTGAGTTTAGCCATGGCAAGAACAACCTCGACAAATTCCTGAAACACTGTAAATGACTTTATTTTCGCGAATCGCCTACAATTCGCGAGAAATAAGTCCCGCGAGCAATTCCGGTAAAATGTAAGCACATTGGAATATATATATTGCGACCCCACCGCGTCGCGAAAATTAGAATCCGCGAATTATACCAAAACTGCGGCCTCTTGGACGCCTCGATTTCATGATTTACTTGAGCGTGTTTCAGCAGGAAGATATAGACGAGCCATTATTATTCCTTTTTTTTTTATAACTGTAGGTCGTCTTTCGGTTTTGTAATTTGTTTTCAGAGACGGTGCAGAGAGTTTGCACCTCACGATTATATTTTTTACATTGCTGCTAATCTGTTTAAAGAATTTTTCGTAACAAGGCCCCGGTAGCCTTTCTGTTTTTATTGTAGATAAGACTGTTACAGGTGTTCAATGCAAAGCAGCACTGCGCGCCTCGCGACGGTTCCACAGGCCAGGACAAGAGGACAACGCGTGGAGGGTCACCATAGAGGGGTAAAAACAAAGTGCAAGCCAAGCCGTCTAGAAAAAAAGAAAAAAAGAAGCCTTCAACGAACAACAAATGTAAAAACAAGCTCCCTACAGTTTAAAGCCGCGGTTTGTAAATTTTGGAATCTCGTCCAATCAAGCTGACAAACGGTTGAAAGGGTTAGATAGAGTGAACACTAAATAATGATGATGTATACAAGAAGGTAGACGAGGATTGGGAGAAGGAAGAGCAGTGTAGCAACAACGGTTGGAAGGAAGGCGGGGTGAGTCGTGTTAATGAGACCTGCTGCTTCTTTGCTTCTTCGCCTCGATATTAGAGTTGCACGACTTACTGTTACTGGTACGAACATACGAGACGCAGGAGAAGGACGTCAAAAACTCTTAAAGAAAAGAGAATAATTTCATGAACAAAAAAGTCCCCAAACTTGACTGAAATATGTAAGCCAATATGCTAGCGGCAAAGACGCGTAAGGAGAACCTCACACCTCCCCGCCTCGACCGGATGATGTGATCGGAGCCAAGCAGCTTGACTTCGACCCCCGATGCCCCCGTGTGGGAATGAGAAATAAGAAAGACCGCTAGAAACAGGAGCAACAGGAAGCGAACGAGACGAAGAGTCAGATTCAACTACGACATGAACGAAAACGGACGCGAATGTAGCCCTCATTTATCAAATTATTTCTCAAATTATTCATTAAATCGTTTTACAGTCTACAAAACCCTTCATTCCGGTCTATCCTAGCCTCTCTTTCCCATTCCTCCTTTCTTTCCTTTTTATCAGGCTGGGATACACTCTTTCCCCTGTCGCTTTGGCTGTGCTGTCGTCTCCGTGGCCCGGGGGAAAAAGCGCCGCCGCCGCAAATTCTTGCAAAAGTAAATGTAATTGTACCTTAAATTTAGCAATTACTGACGCTAGAAAGTAATTAAATTACAATTACAATTCCTTTTAGCCAACAGTAATTATTACAATTACGAATTACCAGGAAAAGTAATTAAATTACAGTAATTTAATTACTGTAATTGAATTACTACCCAAGTATGGTTCCAGGGCATAGTGGCATTACTGGAAATGAGCTTGCCGACAAAACTGCCCGACAAGGTCCGTTCAAAGACAGAACACACATGCCTTTGCCCTTAATTGACATTCGCCGCGAGATGTCCAAGAGTGTCGCAACAAAATGGTTGTGGCAATGGAAGAAATGCGAAGGTAACAAGCTTCATACCCTTCACCCTACTACAGATAAATTTCAGGACCATCGTCACCTCTCGCGTCATGACAGTGTATTGTTAACACGACTGCGCATTGGACATACACGCTTAACACACTCACATCTCTTAATGGACAATGAATCTCCTACCTGCAAAACATGTGACTCAGATCTTAGAGTAATGCATCTCTTTGTTTGCAGGAGGCTGGAACCTTTCCTTAAACCACTTTTAGCACCACTAACAAGTTTAAACACTCCATTTCATCCACGTTTGGTGTTAGGTCCTGAACCTCAGATTCCGCTCAAAGACTTAGTCACGTTCCTTCAAAAAAGTGGCCTCAGGTCACTTCTCTAATATACATGAATTTTTGGAGCCCCTTACACTCTATAGGCCTTATTACTCATTTGTGCATTAGCTTAACACAGCACATTAGTTTTACCCATATGCTCTAACATACTACATATTTATAAGCTACCCTACTGGAAAAAGTTATATGAATTTTTTTTCTGATATGTTTATCGGACACCTTTTTCATATCAGAACTTATTATTTCTTATCAGTTTCATATGCCGCATATCAGTCACACTACGTGGCTAGGTGGCGCTAGGTACCGCCCAATTCATGTGCTGCAAAAACATATTTATTTACTTACGCCACCATGTAGATACATTGCGCATACCACTAGCATCAGTTGAACAAATCGAGTGCGTATATACATACACGGCACAACAAACATAAATACATCAGCACAACCTATAACTACTACGGAGCACTGCGTTTCCGCCTTTTATACAGGTCGTTTTGTAAGTACGGAGTTTTTCGGTGACCAACTACGCAAGAAATAATATTTTCAGCGTGTTAGATTTTTTTCAGTAACGTCGTACCTCTGAGAGTATTTAGAACGGCTCAGGGGACGAATCTCTTTATAAAAAGTTAACGCTCATGCCGTAACTATTTGAATGCCGGCAAATCGAGCCGCTCCACTGAGGTTCCAAGCCACGTGTTTGCTTTCCCGCGCGGCACGTCGTATACTGAAAAAAAATTATATGAATTTATTTCTTATATGTTTATTGGACACATTCATATCAGTTGGCATATGTTGCATATGAGTTCTTATATGTCACATATCAGTTTTTGGGTATTTTATATCAGTTCTTATATCACATATCAGTCTTTGGATATTTCATATCAGTTGGCATATGTTGCATATCAGTTCTTATATGTCGCAAATCAGTTTTTGGGTATTTCATGTCAGTTCTTATATCGCATATCAGTTTTTGGATATTTCATATAAGTTCTTATATAGATTCATATACTTTTTTTCAGTAGGGTAAATAGGATCCTGGCGCTATTTGGCCCTCGTGTTGCCCTTGCGCTATAAAACACCAACAAACAAACATATAGAGAAGTGCGGCATATATGTCAATTCCGTTTCTGAAAGCAGCTGCTTATAGAAGGGATGGAGGGGGGTGCGACTCACAGACCAAAGAAAAAAAAAACGCTGTAGATGCCAGGTTATTGTAAAGGGCAAAAAGGAACCCTCCCCCCCCTTTCCCCCTTCCCACTCTATTTATGGGAAGCACTTACGGGACGACATATTATTGGTCGCCGTTCGCACCGCATGGGCAGAACTGTACAGCTCTAATTTATCGTCTGCATAGAATAAATATATTCATAGAGAATAATCAACGGTTATGCACGTTTTACTTGTACTCTACTCAGTCAGGATCATTGTTCCTGGCAAATGATAAACAAGGGGCATAGTGCTGGGCGCGCGCAGCGAACAACGACCAACAATATGGCGTCTGTGAAATCCTGAAATCCCCCCCCCCCCCCCCCCCCCCCCAGGACAATTGTGAAGCAAGTTCTAAGAGAAGGTGTGATTTGCCAACTAAATTGTTTTCTCGAGACTGCAATATCCTAATTTTGCAGGGACAAAATCAGTATCGTAAGGTTTGAAAGCTGGCGCGTACCGTGCTATAGCACTTAAACAATTCCAGGGGACCTATGTTCGACTTTCGAGAAACTAGAAACAGAAGTGACGTAGCGGCAGGAGGAGCGTAACCAAACAACGACGCGCACCGCGAAACCGCCCTCTCTGACGCCGTGACGATATGGCCTTTCACTCACTTGAGAGGCGTCAAGAGCCAACCCTCGAAAAGCGGAAGTATCTACACTGTCCCCCTACCGTACCTACGCTTTCCCGGCGGTGCCTATCTGCAGCCTAGTCCCTACGCAAGCGTCCGTTTCTCTGGCAATCGGAGGAGCATTTTTTGCTTTTAGTGAAGCGATGGCAGCCAATCCCTTGCGGCCGCGACCTTCACATCGGCTTTATATTAAAGAAACTTGTCAAACTAAAAAAAAATACACATGTTCTATTGAAATGAACAACTGATTTTGTATTGGTTCCAGAAAATATTAGATGGAGTAAATTCGCATAAAGGTTAGGACAACATTTGGGACGCGGATGAGCGCCTAGTTCAAAACACTTTCGCTGATGACGGCTCGAGAAACTGGAGGATGTGACCTCTCTGGTGCGCGGCTCAACTGAGCTGAGGCCGGCGCTGTCCAGAGACGACAAAGTTCGTTTCTGGAATGAGCTAACCTCCCGGCTCTCCCGGTTCAACTTCCTCGGGCCTCCGAGGAAGGAGCCGAAAGGCTGGAAACGGTACTGGGCTGTGCGGGTGTCGAAGGCGCGGGCGTGGGCTGCGGAGCTGGCGAAACAGGCAAGGTAATTTGCGTAGTCTACTTGTAATGTGGACCAAGCTATTAAATTACTTCCTTTACCCGCAGGCAAACAGGGGGCGGAGGCGTCCGGGTGCGCTCACTGGCGTCATCATACTCACGTACTTTGACGCTGGTGGGCGAGGACTCGGCCCTGGGCGCTCCCGGGTTTTCTCTCCCGGCATTTGAGGACGAGGCCGAGGTGAGTGCACACTTGAAAATAACATACTATTGCACATGGACTTGTTCAATCCCAAAAGAGAGGAGAATATCCGTGCAGGGTAATATTATCAGTCAGCTACGATGTATGCAATTGAATGTGACAAAATATGTACAGTCGGGGACAAAAGTCTCCAGGACACGCGAGCTGCGACTGAAACGCATTGCTCTGCCATCTGCCGGTGGGTCGCCTGGTTTCGAGATCACAGAAAAGCGCATGCGCGTCCTACTGTGCCTGCCAACATGTGAGCTTTCCCGCTGTTCTGCGACGCGGCGCCTAACTCGGAATCGGGCGCGTGGTACCGCCTCGGAGATAGCGCTTACTGACATGGCACCTATCAAGCAAGAAGTCACGGCATCTCAACTGAGCGATAAGCTCAACTGGTTTTAAAGCAATGTGCGCTGACACGGCGAAATGCGGCGCAATGCCCCAGGTGGTATCTCGAGTTTTGGAATGTGTCGCAGATGCTCGTCAGCTGCCAGCGCTATCTTCGAGGCGGTACCACGCGCCCGATTATGAGTTAGGCACTGTGCCGCAGAAGAGCGGGAAAACAGACATGTTTGCAGGTAGAGTAGGACGCGCATGCGCTTTTGTGTGATCTCGAAACCAGGCCACCCGCCGGCAGATGGCAGAGCGATGCGTTCCGGCCGCAGCTCGCACGTCCTGGAGACTTTTGTCCCCGACTGTACGTGAATATATGCACTAAACGTGCTGGCACTTTTTACAAATCAGCGAATCAGAGGACAGATTAATTCGTCCGCGTAAAGGCAAATCCTAAAACAGGAGCACTTATGAGAAAAATAAGTTAGATTTATTGCAGTGATACTGAAGTTTCTAAGGCTAAAACAAGTGTAGTTTTTCTGTAGTCCTTTTTCTTCTTGTTTTTATGGTTGCTGCAAGCCTCAGTTGTATTGTATGCACACTGCCGTAAGATGCAATTTCTATATCATATAGGTACATTTTCACATAACAGGGGAAGTGCAACCTTTCGAACTACCATTAGACAGATTTGGGGAGTCAATCCTTGACATGGATGGCACTACCTCTGAAACAGTCAAATTTTGTTTCCCCTGAGTGGAATGCAGTCTCAACAAATCCACCCTCAATATCTAGAAAATGCAGACAAGTCCTGTGTGCTGACTAGAACTTATAAATTCCCTTCTAGGGGAGACCCGCAGGTGCCCAGGCAGGTCACGGGCAGCAGGCAGCCGAGCCGGTGCCCTCCACCTCACGGGGTGAGATCTCTTATAAGGACAACTAGGATTGTGTGACATTACATAAGCATTCTTTGTTTTCTGGCAGATGTGAGGCCACCTGCAAGGCCCCGGGTGCGGTCAACGGCGCCTTGCAGTCCCACCGTGAAAGTGGTACTGCAACAGAGGGAAATGGAGATCCACACAGCATAATGCAAACCAAACTGCGACATATGTAAGGCTTTCACGCCCTCTGGGTGTCTAGAAATATGTTGCTGCTGCGCATTAAATGTCCCGTCTTTCCAGCTCCTGCGTTCGATTGAGACCCTCAGCCAACGCATGGAGGGTGTCTCGGAGGCCATCCAGGGACAAGCCCCTGCCACACAGGCGGTGGCCCTGAAACTCCAGTACACTACCCGCGTGCTCGTCGAAATCGTTCTGCTGCTGACTGCCGAGAGCAGCCGAGCCAGCGCAGCCAAGACTTGCCTAGCCCTGCCCATCTACCCCTCGTCCGGCCCCGCTCCGCCGAGCCCAGCCGCACCAAGCCCAGCACCGCCGAGCCGAGTCCCGCCGAGTCCAGCCACAAATAATTTAGTTTAATGGACAATCATTTTAAGTGCCAAGTCGGTATTTATTTCTTTGTTTTTGTTTTGTTCTCCTGGTAGAGAAAAGAAATATGTTTTTTTTTTTTGCCACTGGTACGTGGTGCGTGTTAATGGACAAGTTCCCACACACACTGGGCTCGCCATACAGTGAATAATACTACGAGTGAGCCACCACTTGAAGAAAAGCTGATGTCCTGCTGTCTAAACATCTTTACAACAATGTTGACATTACGGGAAAGTCTGTCTATGCTTTTCAGTGCTTATTTTGTTTACAAAGGACTGTGCCTTCTGCGTTTGTTTATTGGAGTCACTATAACCAGTGAAGCACGTTAGTAATATGCTCTTGGCAACAGGCATGACAGATAGATGCTAAAACTAGCCATTTCTCATGTTTGTAGGACAGCAATATGTAGTGTGTGCTTTTTCACCAATGGTGTCAAGTGGCTTGTGCCATCGGAATTTTATACTTGTAGTTTTCTTTAATTGAAACCAAGAGGTCCTCGCTTACCTCAGTGACGTGCCCCCGACCAACTCTATACTTACGACAACTCCATCTGAGCACTCCGTATGGAAGAGCCTGCTCCTGGCTGAGGGCCGAGTTTTAGCGCCACCTAGCGAGAGGCGTTCTCACTAGGCGGCACAAAAACTCGGTCCTCCTACCATATGATGCTCTTTGCTCCTACATCGTCGGGTTCTTCTGTTATCCGTGGGTGCGTGCCAGCTGATCGCGCTTTCTGGTTTCAAGCGCGTTCATGATTTAAAATGTTTTCCCAATGTAAAATATAATGAAGGAGTCAAATTCGTTAATTAGTTCCCTTTTGTTTTTTAGTTTGCGCAGTCAACACCAGATAGTATTGGCGGCGACCGCGCGCCGCCATCTCCATAGAGGCCAAAACAACCCGGTGCAGCGCGGATAATACGAAAAAATATAAAGAGTTGCAGGTTTTGCCACGAGGCGCCGCTGAAACTCGGCCCTCCGAAAGGTGCGTGCTGGAGTGTTTCCAGATGGAGTGGTCGTAAGTATAGACAGAGCTGGCAGTAATGTAATTACTGTAATGAAATTACAGTAATTTAATTACTTGTTCCAGTAATTAGTAATGTAATTCATTACTTTTTGTAGCAGGTAATTTAGTAATGTAATGAATTACTCCAGCGACGGTAATTGTAATTAAATTACCTAATTACTTTTTCGCACCAGGCATATTTTTTGTGTCCACAATACACAAGAGCGCTTTTCTTTTTATTTTACTTTTTCTTTTTCCTCTACACTAGTGCCACTAAATAAGCTACGCTTCAGAGTAACGACACTTGGCCGTATTGTGTCTTAAAATCATGGTTGCCAGTTATCTGAAGCTTTATCTGAAATCACAGGAAATGCTTTTCCGCCCTCCACAAATGTTTAAACCGTTCGCGACAGAGCAAAGCAATATTACATTACCTTCCTAACACCGAATCTAATGCTGAGGAAGTCGCACTTTTGAATCATAACGATCGGCCGTTGCGTCTGTTCTGCATACGAGCCAAAATGGCGGCGCCCACAACAATGTCGGGGAACGGAGTGCCGATACTCTAAGCGCAGCTTATTTAGTGGCTCTACTCTACACCTTTCCAAAAAACGCTCTTTGGCCGCCGCTATGTTGCCGATGCTAATGCGGCTGGTGCGACTCTCGCGCCCGCTATCAACTAGTCATTTTCTGCCACTCTCTTGAACTGTGAAAACCCGCTCAGCGCGATTCTCTACCTATGTTTTGCGGTTTCGCATTTGACGTTTTCTGGTCCCTCTTGAAAGTTTCCGCTTACTTTTTCTGATGCATACTGCGTACCCTCTCTGTGTTATCTTCCACTGTGAGAAATAGGGCTGGTAATTTCTGCTCGACATTCTCGGGAAACGAAGGAGGGGAATTAGGTCGAGCTAAGGCCCCTGGTGGAACGGCCCTCGACGCGATTTTGCGGACAATGACAATTGTTCTCCCCCCTCCCAGAGATAATCCGCGTAGGGTCCTCAGTCATCTCCAAAAATATTTGTCCGGGTTGGGGTGGGAAACGGATCAGTCGCGTGCGTTCCTCTGTCCATCGGTAAACATGCAACAGAGAGTTCTAGCTGTGTGCCATGAACTGTGTAAATAATGCAAATAAAGTTATCTGCAAAAGGAAGTTATCAATAGCTCCTTTATATTTAAAAGTATACAAAAGTAATGCGAAAGTAATGTCATTACTTTTAAAAGTAATTTGTAATGGTAATTAATTACTTTCTGGCTGTGGTAATTTGTAATGTAATTTAATTACATTTCAGCAATTTTCAGCAAAGTAATTAGTAATGTAATTTAATTACAAAATATGAGTAATTTGGCCAGCTCTGAGTATAGAGTTGGTCGTGGACTTGCCCGTAGCCCACGTCAACATGGCGGACATGTTACGCGGCGCCAGCATCGCTCACAATGGCAGGCGCACAGGATCTTTCTTGCAAGCGTGTATATCGAAACATAAGTACACAACCGTTACGTCTGCGCATAAAATTAAAAAATAGACATTCAAAACTAAATGTTGTAAAAAGTTCACTAGTATGCAAAATCATGAAACTAAGCTAGGGCTAGTGCTATAACTACTGAGGAACATGTACTAGACGTTTGTTCCGTTTAAAGACTAGTACAGAATCGAAACTTGAAATATCTTTGAAGCAGTTCGGGTGAATTTTATCCAGGATATCCGTAAATGATAATCACACGCTTTTATTTTCAGCGAATGGCTATATTTTTCGTTCCAATCAACGGATTCTGACGAGCCCTTCAAAATCGGCAATCAAGGCGGCGCAATGCGTGTCCGGATATTTGCCCGTGACGTCATGCTCGCAACGCCACGGGCCCATACACGGCCAAGGGTACCGCAATTACGATCGTCGTCGTAAGGTGCAGCCAGCTTTATCATCCACGCGTTACGATCCCGCCAAGTGGGAATACTCGAGGTATGGTCTGCCAGGACAAGAGTGTGCCAAGCGCCGCTCGTTCCCGCGGCGCCTCCAGTCGGACGCGCCGCGCGGTGGCGCTGTTCTTGATGGGCCCGTGACGCGAGACATTCCAACAAAGCTCAGACCTCAACAACCAGGGAATAGGGGGAAATCGCCTTATTCGCTTGAAAATTGCATTTCTCGCATTTATAGACGAAAGACCGGTGTTTGCGGGCTGCTGTCCTAAAGGAGACCAAGGGTGCTATTCTGGTCACAAACGGTCACGTTCGTGTTTCTCGAAAACTGCTCCCCCCTACGAACCACGCGCTCCTATGGGTCGCAGCGCGCGTGATAATTCCACGCGGTTCCTATGGGAAAGTTCGCGAAAGACGAAAGCAACCGTTCGCCCTAACTGTCGCTCTTCGAGTTCGGACCGTGACGACAAAGTGACGTATGACCACGTCCAACCCACGTAGCACATAGCGGAAGTCGCGTAACTAGATTAACTGCGGTATTGCTCGACACACCCTACTCTGTTTCACTGTGTGTGCGAGCTACTGCGAGTAAAGGAGCTGCGAGAATGTGCTCCTGACTTTCAACGTCCCTGTCGAGCATGCGCGCTTGCGCAGTGCAAGCCCACGTTCGTGCGAACATCGTTCGGTGTGATGTGCTCGTGCTTTTAACTTCTGTTTCTATTGCACGAAGGGGAACAAGCTTTGGGCAGGATTCTAGAGCGTCGAAAATAGCGGCGATATTTGTTGCCCAACGATGGCTCGACTAACGCGTACAAGGACGGATTTTCCGCGAGTACCCGGTTGGCTTCGCGATGCACAACTGTTTGTGACGACAATAGCGCTTGTCGAAACGCACCATGCGATCGCAGTGTGACAGGCTGCGCGACGAGAGGCGGCGACGATGAGAGATAAATACCGTTGAGCAGCAGCTACTAGTCGAATCGCACTAAAACTTTTCGCAACGGGGAGCTACAAGGGCGCGGTTGCCGCCGATGATCACATAACTAATGCCCAGTCGATGGTGATTAGAGCCGTGATGGCCGTCGCGTGTGTCGCTGTCAACCGGCTGGGAAGAGACGGCTGGGTCGACAAAATCCCGGACCAAGGCAGCTGAGGTATGTGCGAAAGAAGGCTTTCGTCGCCATTATGACAAGCACACCGAAGTCGTGGGGTACGTTGACTGAACCTAGAATCTAACTGAACCTTTGTCATAATCATCATCGGTCTGAAGGAGACCGTCACCGTTCTGAAGGACTCCAACTCTTTGCCGCAAAACTTCAGGGTTTCCACCGCTTCGAAGTTAGTGCACGCTTAGTGCCTATGTCTACAGTTGACCATTTGTTGCGGTTTTCAGCTGCTGTCAATCACGCAATAAAAATCTAGATGGGTTGCTGATGGCATTTTATTGCATCAATTAGATATTTTATCTTTTCACGCGAAGCTTCTGGAGTTGCATGTCAGTCATCGGACAGTCTTAAGAAACACAGTTTGATGCCCTGCAACCGGTCTGTCCTAAAATAAATTGTCAGTTGTTTAGAGACCAGAAGTTTAGTCTGGCAGAGAATGGTCACATAGGTACCCACTGCAATAAGATGGGCTGGCGGGCTTGTTTGTCGTTCATCGTAAATAAAATAGCGCAAAACAACAAGGAAAGAAGGACGAGGTCCGAGCGCCCTTCCTGTCTACCGCGTCCTTCCTTCCTTGATGTTTTGCGCTATTTTATTTATGATGAGTTACCCACTGTAGACGAGGAATGTAGTTAGTGTGATCTTGTGGATGGTTGTCATCTCCGTGACTAAGGAATAAAAATAAAGATGCCATTCTCCTACATTCAGCACACGTATGTTTAATGTAAAGGTTATGAAGCCAACAAATAGATTGTCGTTTCAAAAGTGACACTAACTCATTGAGATTATAGAGTAGTGTAAACTGAATTTTAGAAATTTGCCTGTGATGCAGAGCAAATCCGCACTGTTCACTTATCACCATCAAGCATAAACGACAAGCTGAAGCAGAGTAGACGTGAGAAGGAGAAGCGAGCATATGTACTAAAGAAAGAACTGCCTCGTAAGGTGAAGAATGTCAGCAGCAGTCATGGGTAAGTTACTTTTAAAAAGTAATTCGTTACAGTTACAGTTACTTTCACAAAAAAGTAACAAAGTTACCGTTACAGTTACCGCAACAAAAAAGTAACTCGTTACAGTTACAGTTACATTCAAAAAGTAACGACGTTATTTTTCAGTTACTTTTCTATAACACAAAAATTAAGGAAAAACTAATGTTTGAAAGAAAAAAAATATAGACACTAATCAGTCGGGCTTTCACTATAGCGGTAAATTCGAACTTAATAATTTAGCTGGAAAATTAGTCAATATTATGAAAAAAATAAAGACAAAAATTGAACTGGATGTGTTTTCCCAGATTTGAACACGAAGACTCGTTGTCAGAGTACTCGTTGTTGCAAAGTTTGCATACTGCGGTCAAATAGTTAGCAACCAACTTCACCACAGGAAAATACTCTGTACGCCGGCCATGCTTGTTCTTTGTTATGTTCTCATCAACATCCCTATCCTTCTAGCGCTAGCACATTGCTGGCTCGTTGGCGGTTGCGCTGTGTTCGTGGACTCCTTTGTTATATTTCAGTTCGTACCCGGCAAACCAGAAACAAGCCCTGCGCAAACAACAGTAAATTTTGCCTCCACCGTTGAAACCACGCCGGAGTAGTGGCGCAAATCAAAATACGAAACATGGGCAGTGCGGAGTAGTGGCGCTAATCAAAATACGAAACATACGAACTTCCCTCCGCGTGTATTGTTGTTTCACGGTTGATTCACCCAATTAAAATGCGTGCGCAGAAAAGAAAAAACCGCAACAGAGGTACTGCTTCAATATATTAAGATGTAAGTGTTCAGTCACAAAGTACAAGCAAATGCGTAAAGATAACTACCTTCTTCTTTCTTTTCCCTTCATCAAATCTACACGTGGCTATATTCGGATAGTGGCTCGCGAGAAAGAACGTATTCTCAAGTTTGTGCAAGGCCAACTGACACTCAAAATGACGGAACAGACACTTTGGAAAGTGCAAGGAATAGCTAGATTATACTCGTTTAATGATATATTATTCACAAAAAACTGAAAAGTAACGACAAAAGCAACTTTGTTACTTTCATTGTTACCTCAGAAAAAAGTAATAGAACTACAGTTACAAGTTACATTCTTAAAAAGTAACTCGTTACAGTTACAAGTTACCGAAAAAGTAACGAAGTTACAGTAACGCGTTACTAGTAACGCGTTACTACTCAAGACTGGTCAGCAGCTATCTTGCCATTGTGGCACATGTTTATGGCAGCCTGTGAATGAAGGATGCTCCCCATATGGTATCATCCAGTGGTAGAGCCAGGGGGCGAGGGGCGAGGAGGGAGGCTTATGGGGCTTCGCCCCCCCCCTCCCCAAATCCGGCGGGCCCTAGAATATACGCACAAATTTCGACCCCCCCCGCCCCCCCGCACCCCAAGTAATGAACATCCCAGCCACCTCAACCTCCCTCCCCCCTCACCCCCTCAAAAGTTCTTGGCTACGCCACTAATATCAACTGCACTCAATAGATAGTCAACATTATCAGGATAAGCGAAATTTCTTTTATTTTATGCACCTTTTAGGCAGTGTTTCTCTCTTTATATGCATGCAGGCAAAGCACACACTTCAGAAAGCACTTGTGTGAAGGCTGCGTTCACAATGCAATCCCCGTCAAATTTTCAAGGCGTTAAAAAATTAAATTTTCAACGAAACGCGTTAGTTTTGCGAAACGCTGGCAATTTTACATTGCGTTTTACATCATTCACCTTTGCCGTCCGATGAATCAGCAGTCAGCACTACACAAACCTCAATGAGCTTGTCGTTTGCTTTCTTGCCGTTGGGGCGATCGCTGGCGGTCGTGGCGGCGGCACAATTCTTTCTCAGACCGTTGACTGCTGCTTCCGTGCTCGCGGAAGCGTTGTTCACTCTGTGTCAAGAGGAAGTTTTGAATCATGACGCATGGCACCACTGAAAGAAGGCCTATTACCGTCTTCATATTCTCAGCAGGGCTGCCATTACGAGCCATAACAACACGACCACTTTCAAGCTTCATAACACCGGCACAAATAGAAGCCAAGTCTTGCATTTCGCCAAGTGTTATATCGGAAACGTTGAACGCCAGCTCACCGTGCTCTTCGACCCGGTCCTGCTGCCGAATGGGCTCATCTAACAGCACGAAAGCATTTGTGTGCGCGTAGATCAAGTTACCGATCGCATGTCAAACCCCAGCCGCGGTCGATTCGACGAGCATCGCGGCCATGTTTTTTTTTTTTTTTCGAATTTATGTTGCCAAGTGTACGGTTGTCGAGTTAAAACAATGCCAATACTCCCGTGCATTCTTGTTCTTACTTCATTTTGTCGTCACAACCCGAACTCGCAAAGCGACTGTTAGCGGCAAACAGAGGCTTTCTAGTTTCACGAACGTTCCCAATGGCAAAGAGTGTTGAATCTTCACGTGCAACGAAGCCAGTGGGATAGCGAGGTACCTATATTCGGTGACAGGTCAAGAACGAAGTGGAAGCTCCTCCCACCCCTTTCCACTACAGCGGAGCGAACGGTGGAGAGGAAGTCGCCTCCTCTCTAGCGTTTGCACTACCAAAGTGGAAAGAGGTGGGAGGAGCTTCCACTTCGTTCTTGACCTGTCACCGACTATATGTAGGGAGGTGTAAACACGTAAAGGCCGTTTTCCTTTTTCTTTTTTTTTTTGCACTAGCTTTTTTACAAATAAAAAAGTAATTGAAAAAAGACTGCGCGAGATTATGCGGTCGCGTCCATTTCTTCAGTGCCGAAAAAAAAAAGATCACGGCTTATGAGGACTACCGTCGTAATCAGTGCAGCGAGCAAAAAGAGCAAAGCATTATTAAATCTGCCCGGAGAAACTTTCCTGCATCATCCACAGGATGTTCACAACAGGTGCACTCTGCGTCAATCTCACGAGTTGTCATACATTGGCAAAGAGTCATCGTCAGCGCTGTATCCATTTGGAGTCTCCTTCACAGGCAAACAGCTTTCATTTCAGCTTATGTTCACGGCGGCTTCACAAAAGATGATCGGTGACGCAGCGTAGCTTCACATAATATTTTACTCTCGTAATGCCATCCGAATCGTGCAGAAACAGGGAAAGCAACGACGCAAATGAGGCACAAACACCAAAGGGTTGTTTTTACTGCGGTTTTCGCCATGTTTGTTTTGAAAGATCGTAGCGAAAGTCTTCGAGAAAACAAATTGAAATATCTTGTCTGAATTTACTTTACATCATATTTATTAGAACAATCTTTCGCATTTTATAAAAGGATAATATTATTTTTTTCTGTTTTCTTCCATTTTCCGGAAGATAGTCTTTTCTCCGTTATTCACTCATTCTAACTCCCGGAGGAAAGAAAGAAGATAACAAAAAGAACCCGGGGGAATGCAAGGATTTCTTCGGATTCCGAGTCAGAACATCCAACGCGTCAAAACATCCATCGAGTCAAAACATCCATTCATGGATGTTTTGTCTCGATGGATGTTCTGACTCGATGGATGTTTTGACTCGGATGGATGTTCTGACTCGATGGATGTTTCGACCCCATGGATGTTTAGGCTCGGATGGATGTACTGACTCGATGGATCTTTAGACTCGGATGGATGTTCTGAGTCGATGGATGTTTTGAGTCGATGGATGTTTTGACTCGGATGGCTGTCATGAATATTTTGACGAGTTGAATGTTCTATCGTTTTTTGCCTGAAAGGAGAGAGCTGTTATGTAAACATATTTTGACGATATGGTAAGCAAGGACCGTTTGCATACGATCCTAGATAAAACTTAATCATTTATGAAGGACGAAATTCAGTTCGTTATTTGACAGAAGTGGATTGGATTGTTCTTATTTCTTTAATATTATTTGAGCTGTGAACTGCCTTTACGAGTTTATTATCTCATTGATGCCTTGTCAGTTATTTAGGCTATTCAGCAAACGTGCGTTTTTATATGTATTTTGTGATCCTGATTTCTTCAATTTTCCTCTACCAGTGTTGGTTACTTTTTTTATTTTGTTTTGTAAGATCATTGCTGTTGTTTTCCTTGGTCCCCGCTTGAACGACTCATGATCTGTAGTTTTTATTAAGAAATAAATAAATAAATAAACAAAATATTAAAGTTAATCTCGTCAGGGGCATGTAAACGGATCTAAATCGTTTTTTTTTGTTTTATCACGTATTAGGGGGTGTATACGCTCGTCAGTGACCCTGTGTTTTTCTTGTAGCATAGTGGAGGGTAAAATAAAAAAAAGTGTTTTGGTGGTCCACTCCGTAATAAAATCAGGTAGGACACGACGGCGCAGTGGCAATGGCTCTCGAAAGCAGCGATCGGTAATGTTACGCGATCACGCGACGTGGTTTAAGATTGTAATTCACTTGCATTGCCGGTAAAATACGCTGCTTTGCCGTCTAGGTGGCGTTTTATTGGCTGTCGTTTGACCCGTGCAGCTCGAGAGCACCCTACTCTGCGATTCGTGGCAGCTACGTGACCCACAGACAATAAACAAGGCCTTTTGAATTCATATAAAAATGCCAAGTATTTAGACCGCCTATGGAAGAAACCAGTGTGACAGCCATTTTTTTTTAATTTTAGCTTGGTGTATGTCAATGCGTTCCTAAGAGATTCGGAAAGAAAAGTGTATTTTTTCCAGGCCATTGGGGGGTAACAAATTTTAGCAATTAATTCAAAAGCAACGTGATGAAAATCATCCAAATGAAAAGAACGATATTATTATTCACATGAAAAGTTAGAGCACTCTCAAGCTTGTGATATTGAAACATTTTTTTTCAAAACAGAATGGCTCTGTTTTAAAAGTATTTAGCTTCGCCATATTAATTAAAAAAAAAAAAAACTTTTTTTTTTTTTTTTTTTTTTTACGTCAGGCAGGGAGCAGCAGAGCGCGCGATGGGCTGTCTCCGAGTCTGCGCGATTGCTTGAGGAACCAAAATACTGTTGTCGGTGAATTATGCAACGTAAGCCCTTCAGAAAAATTAATTTCACTTCGCAAGTCAACTGCTTTCATTTTTGTGTTAAGCCTCTGAATTGTTTCAAGACACTCTTGTCCCAGACGTTCGCCGTGATCAGTAGCGTTATTCCGAGAGAATCGCAGCTTTAGTTCGTGGTTTTTAAAGTTAGTCTCACTCTCGGACAAAGCACTCTACACGGATTTGCTCAATTCTATATAAATAGTATTTTTTTAAATTAGGGAAGCACTATTGGAACAAATTTTACTTTTTTGTTTTTTTCATGTATTATAACTTCTTAGGTATTTGTACCCTGTCGTAGTGTCTATACACTCATATTTGTCACGATTACTTCTACCAGACAGAACGTAGTGTATATCGTTTGCATAAGGTCATTTGGTTGAATAAGACACCAAGACATCGTGAGGCATTCAAAGAAGTTTATTCAAAGAAACTGGCCCATGCGTGCTGTTCAGTTCAATATTCTACGGAAAAACTACAAGGATTGTGATTCTGTCCAGATAGTTATGGACACCTTGAAATGTCGGGACTGCAGATGACAAATAGCCAAATATACTCAGTGACAAAAATATAACACGAACACGAGGGACCCTACACCCAGGACACTGACCAAGGTAGTTGATCAGGTGTATCTCCGAAACTGGCACTTGGCAAAATTCGCAGCCCCGAGCCGGAAAAAATTCATATATATTGTTTTCTTTTCTTTTTAATTCAAATAATAATGTTTTGAATCAGATGGATGTTTTGACTCTGATGGATGTTCTTACTCAATGGATGTTTTGACTCAGATGGATGTTTCGACTCTGATGGATGTTCTAACTCGATGGATATTTTGACTCGATGGATGTTTAGACACGGATGGATGTTCTGACTCGATGGATGTTTTGACTCGATGGATGTTTTGACTCGGATGGATGTCTTGACTCGTTGGATGTTCTGACTCTGGTGTCACGTGACCTCTTGGATGTTTTGACTCGATGGATGTTCTGACCCAATGGATGTTCTGGCCATAAGCGATTTCTTCGCCCCAACTGGGTGGACACGTCATCGCGACGTAGGGAGATTGTCAGATTCTACCTGTCCGCGTGCGTGAACCCGAACGTTGGGGCGGAGCCTCAAACAGGAATCATTCTAGTCTGAGGCTCCGCCCCTTCTTTCTCGATACGTCACAACTCGAAAGGTACCCGTTTGCGACCAGAATAGCACCCCAGGATAGCTAGGTTCGACATTTGAGAAAAGGTATATGGAAGTGACGTAACGGAAAGGAGGAACGTATCCTAGCAGCACTCACGTGGCGGCTGTGCCCACTTTGACGCCGCTACGTCATCGCAAACTTGACATCTGTCACCCATTTGAACGACGTCCAGAGCCAACCTCCGACTAGCGGAGGGAGCTACGCATTCCCCGAGGCGTCCCTATGCGCGGGATACGGGGTAGGATTGACTACGACGCGGGGAGCAGTTTCTGCGTTTAGTTAAGGAACGGCAACCAATCCTGTGCGTCGCTGGCCGTCGCATCTGTTCTATTACAGGTGAAAGGATTGAAAAACAATAAAAATCTGTTGGGCGTCTTAAAACAAACCGCTTTTTTGTGTCCTTTTGCAATACATTCAAGAGTTAATCGGAGAGAAAGTTGTTTCAATATTACAAGGAATGCGGGATGCGCGCTTCGCGCCTTCGTTAAAACAACATGTCGGAGCAAGCCAGGATCGCGGAGTTGATGGCTGCACATGAAAAGCTCCCGTTACCAGCGTTTCGCGGTCTCGGCGCTTTATGAAGGCGCGGAAGCATGCAGACGACCTGGACAAAGAAGCTTGCTTGCTTTGTTGAACCCAAGAAACATTCGGTTGATATGACTTACCCAGAGACAGGGGATAAACAAGATTCGTAAGAGGAAGGGTCAACAAACAGCGTCTTCAAAAACAGCTGTGTGTTCGGAGACGCGCCTTTCATTTCCTTCCTTGTCTCAGGTCAAGGTATGACCACTTTTCACGAGCTCGCCTGCACGCTCACCTTCTTTGAGACCTGCAGTGTAGTCATAACTTGCAATAGCAACTACTTTCATCTTGTCTGGAATACCTCAGTAGCAAACTTCGCCACGTCTTTTTTGTATATGCTGTAAACGACTTAATTTTCGCGAATCGACTACAATTCGCAAAAACATAGGTCCCGCGAACAATTCCGGCAAGATGTGAACACATTGGAATATATATTGAGATTCCACCGAGTCGCGAAAATTAGAACCCGCGAATTATTACAAACTTGAGCTTTAACCTAAATCGCGAAATATTGAGCCCGCGAACCGTAGGTCGCTTAAAGTATATTATTGTCTAGCTGCATTTAATCTTGTCCCCAATATGGCAGGCCTTCGTATATATTAATAGATAGGTTACGAAATACAACCTAGAGGTAGTGTGCTCAAAATGTGTTCAAATAAGAGATCAATGTTTGACATAACGTGGGATTTAAAAATCTCCAAGTGTTTACGTTGTGCGATGCTAGTGTGTTAATTTTTACTTTCGAGAATGAAATATTGCGAAACCTGTTTTCATATCATTTTACGTTTTATAACATTAGCATTAGCATTTTATAACATTAGCATTATAAAAATAAAGCCCTTTCAAAAATAAACTAGCTGTGCAACATAACATAAACCCTGATACTCTACGTAAAAAAGGACACATACACCGAAAGGTTTTAAACACAGCTGAAAGCTAAATTTTCCAAAAAGTGCTGAAATAGGCACCGTGAAAAAAATTAAGGGAGAGGGAGAAACCTGGAATGACTTGAGAAATCTTAACTGACAGAAATCCCGATACTAACATCAAGAGGCACACCTGAGTGATATAATCATAATACAGAAGGTAATAACGGCATGTTTAAAATCACAGGGGATATGAAACAATACCCATAATGACAATATTCCAGGTTTAATCAACACTAAGAAATAGGTCTTTACAGGTCTACAGATGGTCTAAAGTATTTCTCGGCTCTTTGCAAGGGAAAGACAGGTGTCCTTTGTAGGTTTGGCAACCAGCAAGCTTTCTCTGTCATTGTCGCACGCATTTTATGCCTTCTGCTCATAAAATGGAAAGGCTATCAATATCCCCGCCCTGCACTTAACACATATCTGGGGGCAGTACCGTCCGTGTCTGAACACACCACATGAAATAGCTGTGAACAAATCCATCACGTTCCTCGACCTCACACTGGAATTTAAAGATATAAACTAATGTTGGAAGTACGAACCAAGGTTGTGCAAAGGATTTCTTTTGTTTGCTTTTGGATATTCTAAAACTATAAAACGCAGCATTTCCTACATTGCTCTTGTATCGGCCTTAAAGAAATATTGTCACCAGAATAACGGGCAAAGTTTTGAAAAGCAATTTTCCTGCCTACGTGATTCTGGGTATCCGATTGGTTTCCTGGAAAGCGCATTTGAAAACATCTGCACCAAACTGTAATACAAATCAGCTGACACAGATATGGAAGAGAGAAGACAAGAACTAAGAAAAATTGTAGTACCCTACATTCATGGCATATAACCAATAAATTCAAAGGAAGTAGCTGCAAGGCAGGGCAATAAGGTCACCTTGACGTTTTCTTCTCGGCCAAAACACATAAGGGGGGGGTACCGTTTCGTGCCATTGTCTCCGAGAGGAAAACCTGGCAAGCTCATGTGTCAACGTATCTTGCAAAACACCTGTCCCAGGTGCATTGCGATGACCCGTACAGAATTTCCAACTCAGAAGAGCTTATTGCCTATCTTCAAGTACATGGATCTCAGGTAGTATCTGGATTTTCCATCGACATCCAGGACATGTACTATTCTATTCCTCACACTAGCCTCATGCCAATTCTACGAGAGACCATCGAGGAACACGGCGTAACGCCTTTTCAAACCGCAGCAGGGATTAACATAGACGCCTTCTTGGAACTGCTCGGGGTATATTTAACGGCGACCGTGATATCGTATGAAGGTCTAGACTACGTCCAAAAGAGTGGGATATGCATTGGGTCTAGAGTGGCGCCACATCTATGCGATCTGTTCTTGGCGGCGTGTGGTAGGCACATCCAATCCACACTGAAAGATGCTAGAGTAAAAGCCATCTTCAGGTACGTGGACGACTTCTTGATCCTGTGCAGCACAGACATCGAAAGTGAAGAAAACGGATGCAGGAGCACGATCATGAAAACATTCCACGAATGTTGCCCCGACCTGCTCTTCGCTCATGAACTACCCGTGGGCAAATCTATTAAGTTCCTGGACCTCGCACTTGAGTTTAAGGATGGACATGTATGCTGGAGGTACGAACCTCGTTCCAGTAAAGGTTTTCTTCCGTTTGCATCCTGCCATTCGAAAACCGTAAAAAGGAGTGTTGCCAACACGGCACTCATGTCAGCGCTGCGCAAGTCATGCAACCATCAAGCTGACGCCAGCTTTCAGAAGCAGATGGCCCGGCTTCGTGACTCCGGGTACCCAGGTGTCCTCCTTGGAGCCGTATGTGAGGCAATTTGCAGAAAATTTTCAAAAGGATCACCCAGTACCGAGCGAGACAGACAGACTTCACGAGCGAACTTCGCAGTAGTCCCCTACATCCACGGTGTCAGCCACCGGCTCAAAAAGATCGCTGCACGACAAAACGTCAAGGTGGTGTGCTCGGCACCGAACAGAGGAAACTCTATGTGCCACCAGGTAAATCGGGCCACAAACCGCCAGCCAACCTGCAATACTGCACACAGGAATAAGTTCACCATGTGCCAGACCGGTGTGGTATACAAGATTCCCATGTCATGTGGGAGCTGCTACATTGGGCAGACGGGACGCTGCATTAACGACAGTCAGGGAGCACGCGGCGTCGGTGCAAGGCACGGGAGCTGGGCACCTTGCTGCCCATTGCCGCACGTGCGGGTGCAAGCCACGGTTTACTAGCGTCTCCATTATTAACAGACACAGGAATGCTTTTGCGCGCGAGATCCTCGAGGCCCTGGCCATTGAGCAAACCGGCGACGACTGCGTGAGCATGCCCTCCATCATGGTCGCCAAGAAAGAAAGGCAGTTTTTGCAGTGTGGCACGGCGCCGTGAAAGGGACTAGGAGGGATATGTTTCGGCGGTGGTCTGTGGGTTGGACCAAAATTAATAATTAATAAATTAATAATTTAAGGTAATTTAATGTAATTAATTAATTTCATTTTTAATTTAATTTTATTTAATCAGTATTTTGATTTAGTAGTGTACTGTAAGGAGTTAGGGTCATTTATTGGCATTAATTTAAGTGTGAATCTGTGGGTCAGAGTGATGAAGAAGAAACATAGTCTTAGTTGATAGCGGTGTGTATGTCTCTGTTTCTCTCTGTCTGTGTTTGTCCCTTTCGTTCTAGCTGACCATATACTTCGATACATATTTGCATGTATTTTGCCCATCCCTGTGCTGATATGTGGGTCGTTCAGAAGAAAGAACAAAAAGACGCGGATAGCTGAGGCACATGAAGAGGAAGAAGTATTAGACCATGGCTGGCAGTCCAGCAATATGTTTTCTCTCAAGTTCAAGGTGGTTCTAGCCATGGTATCTGTGTGATGAACTGTGCAAGGTGTTGGAGCTGAAGACATTGCATAGCCTATAGACGGCCATGACTGCGGAAGCGAAGTGTGTACTTGACGCAGGCTCGTAGCCAGGATTTTGTTGGGGGGGGGAGGTCCCAGCAAAATGGAAGATTTCGGGGGGAGGGGGGGGGGGGCAAGCCCCATGGGCCTCCCCCCTGGCTACGTGCCTGACTTGACGGCTTTTGCGGGGAGGGCTTCACTGACTGCAAGGAAACAGACGGGTCCTTTGTGGTCGGGACCGCAGTCGTGGTGGTGAGCGGGTCCCCGTCACCGGTGCCGTCCGTGCTGGGCATCACCGTGGCGAGGGCAGTTGGGGCTTCCCGACGGCGTTTTTTGGGGCGAGACCACCGTCGTGGCGACAGACTCCTTGATGCCGGCAGCGTCTCTCATGGGTGGGACTGCAATCCTGGCGTGTGTGCGCTGCGCAGGGGCACAGCTGCAGCAGGTCTCGAACCGGGCGACAAGGCGTTGCCTCAGAGCCTTGTCCGAGAGGACGACCGGAAGCTTGGCAGGCGCCAGCCTCTCGCCATCAGACGCAGACCCCTCCGAGCTCGACTCAGACTCCAACTCTCACTTTTCAGGGTCGGAACCTGACTCCGGTTTTGGCTCACTCATACAAGGCAGGCGTTGTCCAGCGCTGTACGTGCCGTTATAATGGTGGTGATGACTATTGATGGATGGTAAGGCAGAGTCCGGTGCCTTTGCAGAAACGAGAATCTGTTCTTCAACGGCCCACTCCAGCGCTCCACAACGGGCCTGACCGAGGAATGTGCCTTACTCCACGTGACCTCCACTGCATCAAGCAGTGGAGGTCACGTGGATCCCAAGGACAGGGCTGATGAACCAAAACTCCAAGCCGTAGCCGTTGTTGCCTGCACGTTTAGAGGACGGAATCTATTATAATTCGTTCTTTTTAAAATTGACGGCAAGGAAGCAGTGAAAAGAGCTAATTGCAACTTCGTGTTTTCCTTGTACTACGCTCTTTCCTATAGTATTTACAAAGACGTGCCAGAGGTATAGACACAGGGCATGCACAGTTGTTAATGTTTGGTACAGCAAATTTTCTGTGGTACTATGGTTTTCAAGCGGTACACAGCCACCGTATGCAAAAGGAATGAATCGAGCATGCTCACCGAGGAGGAGCCTGTCGTCGTCTATCAGCCGCCCTTGCTTGATGTTGCCGCAGAGCCGAGAGAAGTATTACACAAAGGAGTTGTGCACCGACCCAGGGCACCGTGGTTCCATGCACATAACCCGGCATTCTGCGTCACGCATCTGGAAGTATGAGAGAGATACCGGCATGAATTTACCTGAATGTTCCACTCATGGTTTACAAAGCAGTCTCAATTCTAGAACCTTCAAAGTTCTTTTGACACTATTAACATCATTACAACACACCTTCATGGACGCAAAATATGATGACAAGAAACTACTTTCAAACAAACATAATGTGGCGGGCGGAAGGATGCACGTTTTAAAAGTCACGACACACTACCTAGAGCACACGCTCGTGCAGTCGGAGCACAGGGGTGGATTCAGAGGGGGTGGTCCGGATGACCTGACCCTCCTCTTGAATATTGCATGTGTCAAAATTTAGGGCGTGAAAACGGGGGGGGGGGGGATTAAACATGATACGCTGACCAAAAACCTGACCCCCCCCCCCCCCCCCCCCCCCCCCCCCCCCCCCTCCCCCTTGATCTACTATCCTACCGAGCGGCCTGAGGCCCGTCTCCACGTCGTACCTCTCGCTCGGCGCCTCGGGGAAGCGGAGCCAGCCGCGCCGGACCCCGACACGACGCACGATAGCGACGGTCGCGACGCGGACAAAGACGTCGACTGTCTTCAGTCCCTCGCTACGTGCTCGTCGCTCGCCTCCAAACTTTGCAAGCACTCCGTGTCGTAGAAACGAAGTGTACAACACTTGAAGCTCCACAGTCGTGAACGTCCACGAGCTTCGTTTCGCAGTCTCTTCACCTCCGGTTCCTCGCGCCAACGTTGTCTCGCGCTGCCGGCGCTGCGTCGCATGCTTGCAATCCTCCGGGAGCTCGAATACTGCGCGGTGCTGCCGGTAAGTCTTCCCGGCGAAAAAAAAAGACTAAATTAGTTGAAAAGTGGCATAATCGCCCGACGACGACGCGGTTTGTAAAATATAACCAACGAAAGACACCTACTCAGGAGCAAGTATCTTTTGAAACGTACTCTGTACAAAACGAAACGTCAATATGTTGTCACGTCCGGTAGCCGACTCCGCCCAGTTTTGCTGACTCCGCCCCCATTTTTCTAGGGAAATTGCGTCACTCTTGCTTCCAATCAATCAGACGTGAAGACGTCAGTTCCGTGTACTTTTAAAAGGAACATGTACAATGTCGAACCTAGCTATCTTAGTCTAAACAAAGAAATGAGCGCTAAATTTTCCCTTTCGTACCCCTTTAAGGATGCATCAACACGGAGGGAATAATTTCGTTGGCAATAATTCCCAAATATAAACTTAGTTTCAATTTAAGTCCTATTGCAGCTGACGCTAGAATTTGCTGATGCCAATAAAGTGGCGCCAAAAGCGCATCGCCTCAACACTCATTCCCTTTGTTCGGCGTTTATTACTGACTAAACCAAACACGCCCAATAAATGCACCGCGATACGGCGAATTTTCGGTACTTGTTTGGTTTTGCCGGTGACGCATAACCACAAAAACAACAAGCGCCGTTAGCATGCACTTTTTGCGCTGATGATTGGCTAGCTATCGGATCGTAGATTTGGCTGCGGTTGTACTTAAAGTGAAATTGAGTATAGACCAATTGCATCGCCTATCACCCGAGCAAAAACGCTGAGTCAATGAGCCGTGGACGCATACACAGCATTTGATATACCGCACATCAGATCAACAGTGCATGCTCAGAAGTCGTTCCACAGCCCAGCAGACAAAGATGGCAGGGCGCAAAACGCGATTTTTGCGAAGGTCTATTGAAGGCTTTTGATTGTCTGTTCAGTTGGTATACTTACCGAATATTGGAATCACTTTACGATTGCAAAGTGTGCGTTGACTAATGTTATTCGTTTACTGGTGTGGACATACGACCTTTTCTCGTAATTTCCCTTCAAAACGGTGTTTTTAGGCCATCCAAAAATGTCCACGAATTTCGCATTTGTTGCCGAAAGAGGCTTACAATGGAAGAACAATCGAAATGAAGTTCGAAATATTATTCCTTCAAGACTGTTTTCGATCTGCCATTGCTGACACCGCAGCCGGCTGCCGGTTAGACCCGAATATGTGTAATCTATATTTTTTCTTTGTGTATAACAGTAGCATTCGCACTTTGTGAGAAAAGGTTGAGTCATTGTTAGAAGAATAGGTTATTTGGACGGTTGTTAAAATATCAAACACGGCGAACATTTCATGTTTTGAAGTCGGAGACAATGGGTTCAAAAAGATGTTACTATTTTTCTATTCAAATATTTTTTGCGTCCTCAAAAAATATAATATGGAACAGTAAAGTTTTAGGTTACTACATCTTTCGCAAATGTTAGGCATGGCGATACTACTCAGAACTTTTCTTGTAATTTCAAGTATGACTTATGGTATGCGCCTACTGCTTCTTTGGCTATGAATGCTTAAAGGCTTTCAATGTCTTAACTAAAATAACCCATTGGAGGACGGTATTGAAGCGGCGATGTGTACTGCCACTTTTATATCGTCTGCACACACAAAAAAAGAAGTTCTAACTACATCGAAAGTTGGAGAACATAATAGCGCTTCACGACAGGGACGAAGGGTAGGAACGAGACAACACAATGCGCTAACTTCAACTGGTTTAATCGTCAGAAAATCAAAGGTATAAATACTCTGCATCATCGCGCCATTCAACCAATCACAAGCCACGCCACTGATCGCAAGAACTGTATCTCTTTATCTGCCAAATCGATCGACGCCACGCTGACACATCGAAAGGATTCGGGCAGAATGAAGATATTTCACGAAATCAAATAATAGTCAATTTAATGAAAGTTTAATTTATTTTACCCCACGCATATTCTATTAAATGTAGTGATATGCGCATGCTGTATTACAACGTTGTTCATGTTTGCAGAAAAAATTATGGGTTACCTTGTTTTTTTATATTTGTATGTGCTGAACTTCCCTTTCGAAAATTGGAAGGAAACACTTTTGGTTGTGTGCGAGACTCAGTTCATTATAAATATTTTCGCCCGTATTTATAGAAATGTCAATGGTTGTAAAGACACAATTTCAAATCTTACATCGTTCTAGCAACCAAAAACTAAGTTTTATTAATACAGTTAATCCTTACAGAACGTAAGGTTACAGATAATTTTAAATAGAAGATAACCTAGATTTTATTTTGTGTCTTGATTTTATTTAAAATCTTATTTAGAAGCGTAAGTCTGGCAACACTGCACCAAGCGCCGAGAAGAAGCACCAAACCACCTATATGTTGTGTATTTAGCCCTCCAAGGTGCACAACAAAATCTTTTTTCTTAACGCTCGCCCATGCTAGATTAAAGCGAACAGAACAATCAATGACCTTCCAATAAATATTTGTTGAATATCGTTGATGCTAGATGACTTAAATACATTTATATTCCTTCAAGTTATAAACTGGTTTTGAAATCTTGCAAAATACACCGACACTTCAGCGCTTTACAATAAAGTTTGCGCCCCGACGAAAATACTTTTGTTAAAGAGGGGCACTGGCTTCTTGTTTTTTCAGGAACATTCATGCATGCAAATTCGGATGTGCACGCTAGGAATCACAATGGAATTCAAACTAAGGAAAGAAAAAGAAAGCAATTCTTTCAGTTAAGGCATTGTTTACTAGATGCGCAATATCTGTTTAAACGGACTGAAAAGTAATTCAGTTGCGGTTGACTGGGTAGACGCTATAATAAAACACGGGAAGCAGATACACGATGAAGACGTTCTGTGACAATGCGGTATAAATTGCGAGAGCGCCGGGTTTAGCCTATCTTTTAAAGCTTTAAATGTTACAAAAAATGTCTCTGATTACAACTCCTTAAGGCATACGTTGTGGGGTCTCAAGCAGAAACTCCTTGGCGGTCTAATGAGTTATTAAAAATATGTCTTAATGGTTTTATTCTGGAGTAATAAGGTTATGAAATATGATAACATAGAGAAAGATAGATTGCTGCAGAAACCACAGACGCACGTATATGGTTTTGACACAATTCCACTTATTTTTCATCTTGTTTTGCCACTCAACTTAATTCAGAGTGAAGAGTAAAATGTTTGGAGTCTTGACAGGTATATTCACAAGCGCCAAAGTGAGATTTCGTAGTACAATGGCCGCTGTTGGCAGGGTGCTGTAGGGTGTCTTGGTGAGAAGAATATTAACTAGAATATTACTGAAGAATTTGAACAGCAAATAATTATTGTATTAGCATCTTTCTTCTCCATGGACACCTTTTGAGATTAAACTGTTTTTAACACAGAAGAAAATGTTTTTTGTATTCCACACACTGTTCTGAGCTAGTTTATGAAGGTGTTATTTGATTCAATTAAACTAAGTTCAGGCTGCTGCTGACCAGAAGTTTAAGATCAGAAATTTTCCGCGGTGTTTGTACTAAAGAGATCAAGGAAAACTCTTTTTCTAGAACTTAAATTTAACATTGTTTGAGCAACTTGAGATCTCAAATATTAGGTGAATACCTTGCAAGACCGGTGTTCCTCAATCCTGATAAAACTATAGTTAACCGCCCCTGTGAAGCAATGGAAACGCAACTAAACGGCCGCTTACAAGAAATATTTTGCGCACCTAAATGTTCACACAAAATTTAGAGTTCCACCATCAAAAAAAAAAAAAAACATTTGCGTTTAATAATTGCTTTGATTTCTGGCCAAGAATTACCAGGTTGCTTTTTTCGTCACTTTCTTCCAATGGTAGCACACAAATGAAAATCTTACAAGGAAGATATTCGTTACTAAAACAATAAAACATGAGAAGTGGTCTTTATGAGCACGTATGAATAAAAAGAATCAACATATTCAGCGTGTCTCCCCCCTCCCCGCCCCCATTTTCCCCCTAAAAGCTTTTTGTTTGTTTATTTGGCTTGACAGGAAAAATAAACAATGCAGCGCCAAACGTTAATTTCTTCCCCAGTTGTGGCCTTAGAGGTCCAAACCAGATGCCAGCATTTCAGCAGTCATCCTCTAACTCAAAAATTATAAGGGTTTTATTTACAATTTTAATGGCACCGTTTTGCCCGTTTTCGGTAACAGGCGCCATTCAGAGCTCCAGTTCATGTATTCTAGAGCACCGTGAACCGCCAATTTTCCAATATTTTTTTTTTGATAGAAGGGTTAGTTTTAAAACTTTGGTATGTGGTTCGGACCACTAGTGCTCCATTTGGCCGGAGAAAGAGCGTTCGGCGATGCCTAGTTTCTTTTTGCGGTGAAGAAAACCTTGTACAGTCTCAATCAAAGTTAACTCGAACGCTCGAACGCTTTTTTTTTTCTTTTCCGCGGGACGCTAGCCTGGCAGCAGCCGATTATAACAATTGGTCACGTGGCGGCGGGTACATTTCAGTGCACGGGGGGGGGGGGGGGGGGGGGGGGGATCACGGCAGACTCCGAGCGCGGGCGAGTTTCGCATCGGATGACGTTAAACAAGCTGTATCAAAAACACTCAATGATCAAAATGGTTTTGTTTATTTTCTTATTTTTTGTGTTGGAAAATGAGCTGTGCACTGCAAGGTGCAGAATAAAGATACAAGTCAAAAATAGAAAATAAACAAGGGGTGCATGCTATTTTGTTAAAGTATATGATATAAGAACCTACCGCGTTCTGAGATGGGTCCGCCGCCATGTGACTAAATGGTAGCATTAGCTGCCGCATGGCTAGCGCCCCGCGGAAAAAGGCGCGCCGCTGAGCCTTCCAGTAAAGTTTGATTACAACTTTGTATTTTCTTGGGGGGAGACAAGTTGTACATTGATCTAAAACAAAACAACTTTAAGCGATGTTTTAAAACAAAAACTACTCACGTAACACCAAAAAAAAACGAAAAAAAGAAACGTAAGATAAAACCATTTTACTTGCTGACGTCGCTTACTCCGTGTTGGTTCTCCGTTTTAATTTTTGGCTTTATTGGCTATTTCAACAAATACATGACCCGGTTTTTAGATTAATTATGTGACGCCCTGACATATCACGCGAGGGCTTCGAATATATGAAAAAGTAATTTTTAGTGTGGAACATATCTCTTTGCCTGTTTCAAACAATAAATAATTTTTACTATTTTTAGCTTGAGATGATACCCTCTATAGTTCTAACCAAAACTATTCAAAATGCATTAGCGCAACCATTGCTCTAATGGTTGAGCTAATGCAACGAAGAGAAAATAAATTGATTTGAGCATGAAATCTGTTTTATGAGTCGTTTTTTAAGAAAAAAAAAGTACCCTGCAGGGGGCACCAGTGAAAGCAGGTGTTTGGAGAGTGGCGTCTCCATGGACCCCGAGACATGCGGGTTCGCCCGCCCACGTCGCGTGGCTTTCCCGTGCCTGGGGAAAAGGGCATCCTGGTGGTTGAGCCGAGCCTGGGGTAGGTTTGGACCCTTCGGGGCCCCCCGGGTGAGGCAATGCACCACTTCGGCCCCCGCTTCTCATAGACGGGAGTCCTGGTAAGGCCCGGCCAGGATGATTCAGTCTAGTCGCTTTTTCTTCTACTATCCCCTCCGATCTTTCACTTTTACCTTTCCTGGTTCTCTTACTTCTCTCTCCACTTATCTTACTCTTTCTTCAACTCTCTTTGGCGGCAAGGGCTAACCATGGGTGGCAATGGACCTCTGTCTTGACCCACACTAGGGTATAGTTTCCCGGCTGCACTGTTAGTGTAACGTCTCCAGCCAAGCCCTTTTTGTTATGGTGCGTTACCTAACCCCTTGTTGGGCTCGGTGGTGGGCGGTGCACCAAGGACTCTGAACACTTTTTGCCCTCCTATGGCGCCCCACCCGTCCAAACCCCGTCCAGGGCAAGCCTTTAAACGGCGTTGTCTTGAACCCAAGACCATTGACAAAGATACTGAAGTCGAAACATTTACCAAGTTTTTCGTTGTTCATTCGCTCGATGAACAAAAACCTGTTGCAAGGATGTCGCCTTTTGTTGTTGCAAAGGTGCTGGAAAACCTTGTCGGGTTCTCCTACAAGGCTAAAAAGCAGCACTCCGGAGACCTCTTAGTTGATATAACCACCAAAACACAAAGTGAAGCGATCCTGAAGTTGACCAGTTTTCTCGATGTTAAGTTGTCGGTTAGCCCTCACCGTACGCTCAACACCATCCGTGGGGTCCTCTCCGAGGACGAGTTCTTGCACACTAGTGAGGAAGACCTCCTCGAGGGACTCGAAGGTGTGAATTTTGTTGCCGTTAAGCGTATTATATTCCGAAAAAATGGCGAGAGAATCCCTTCCAATCACGTCATTTTTACATTTGAATGACACACACTGCCAGAAACCATCAAGGCAGGATACCTTAATTGCGGCATCCGCCCCTATGTCCCCAACGCCCAGCGGTGCTTTCGTTGCCAGCGCTTTGACCACGGATCGCGCAGCTGTCGAGGGATAGAGACGTGCGCAAAGTGTGGCGGCCACGACTATCTAGCCGACATCTGTTAAGATGCCATTTCTTGCGCCAACTGTAAGAGCCCTCACCCTGCCTACTCTCACTCTTGCCCCTTGTGGCGACAAGAGAAAGAAATGCTTACCCTGTGAGCCAAAGAAAACATATTGTATCCAGAGGCAAAACAAAGATTATGCTTTCTTTCGAAAGGTGCGTACTCCGACGCGGTGCGCAGGGGCCCTTTACCGCGAACGAAATCGAAGGCCACCCAGGTCTCGCCTGAAGCCCTGGCAGTGGCCCTTCGGGCCCCAACCCCCCTGCAGGGGCAGCAGCTCCCCCCACCTTATGGAGGGAGCACACTAGCTGTCCTCGAGTCTAATGACAGGCAGGCAACGCCATTGCCAGTCCTTACTTTGACGACTTCTCTCGGTGAGAAGGAGCGCCCCAACTCACTGGTGCCTCCTCCAAAAAACGGCATAACTCTCGTGCTGCTCTCCCAGTACCCAAGCGGCCGGAGCAGGAAGAGTTGAAAGACGCTCTGCCCAGCACCTTCGCTGCCTCTTCGGCTGGTGACTGCCGGGGCCTGACTCCCCGTGATCAAAGTCGGGAGAAAACGCTGGCTAACACCAGCGACACGACTTATTGGCAGACTTGTCCATGGAGTTGGACGATTCGGCTGCTCCTGCTTCTGACCCGGATAGCATGTAGTGGCAGACGCAGACCCGTGCAGGGAATAACAAAAAAAAAAAAAAGAAAAAAAAAAGGTTACTGCGCCGAAGTAATTTAAGGGGTCTCTCTCCCGAGTTTTAATTTTTTTACTACCGAGTTTTATTGATTTACATGTTCCGATATAAACAAATTTTATAAATGGCAAAAGTAAATTTTATGCAATGGAATTGTCGCGGCCTTTTGAGAAATATTGATGATATAAATCATTTCATGGATGAGCTTGGGCCGATAGCTCTTGCTCTTCAGGAAACTCATCTTCATGATCCTCTCCTTATATTTTAAGACGTCACCGGGTCTTTAGGAAAGACCGTCTTAGTGATACTCCCTCTGCTGGCGTGGCAGTGGTTGTACAAGGTGGGGTCGCCTGCTCTGAGGTCCCGCTCTGCACACCACTTGAAGCCGTGGCAGTGCGCCTTCTTTTAGACTGCCTCATAACTGTAGTATCACTTTATTTACCACCTAACACTCCATTACATCTTAGTGAATTGCCGGGTCTTGTAGGTCAGCTCCCACAACCCTTTATGATTCTAGGCGATTTTAATGCCCATCACCCCCTATGGTGTAGTATTCGTCAAGACTCTCGTGGAGGTGTAGTTGGACGTTTTTTATTGGCATCTGGACTATGCCTTCTTAATGGGAGAGAGCCAACATTTTTCAGTGCAGATCACACCACATTTACATCAATAAAACTGTCGATTTCATCCCCTCATTGTTTCCTTGCTTTACATGAAATGTTCTCAACAACCCTTTTGGCAGTGATCACTTTCCGATTGTTTTCGAGAGCGCTGTTCAGCTGCCCTCACTTTTGAAACGTATCCCTAGGTGGAAGTTAGATAAAGCTGACTGGTCACTTTTTGGGTTACATTCCACCTTGGACCCTTCTCTGCTTTCTTCTATGTCACCCGAAGATGCTACACTGTATATTACTGAGCAGATACTAAATGCTGCTGAGGTGTCTATTCCACGAACCTCTGGTAATGTGCCAAAAAGTGAAAGCCGTTTACAAATCCCTGTAACGCCGAATTGGAGCGCAGCTCTTGAGGAGGAGGAGCGAAGGATACTGAGGGGAGGGTAGACCCCTCCTCCTTCTCCTCCTCCTCCCCTCATTCTTTAATATGCTCCGGGGGGGGGGGGTCACGTGACCTCGGGAGGGGGGGTGTCACGTGACTTCGGGGAGGGGGGTCACGTGACCTCGGGGAGGCGTGACCTGGGGGTCACGTGACCTTGGGTGTCACATGGGGGTCACCTCAAGGTCACGGGACCCCCAAGGTGACCCCCACGTGACCTTGGGGGTCACGTGACCTCAGAGGGGTCACGTGACCTGCGGGGTCACGTGGGAGTCACGTTGAGGACCTTGGGAGGGGTCACGTGACCTTGGGGGTCACGTGACCTCGGGGGTCACGAGACCTTGGGGAGGAGACCACGTGACCTCGGGGGTCACGTGACCTCAGAGGGGTCACGTGACCTTCAAAGGGTCACGTGGGGTCATCTTGGGGTCACGTGACCTTGAGATGACCTTGAAAGGGGTCACGTGACCTCGAGGGGTCGTGACCTTAGGGGGTCACGTGACCTTCAGGGGGTCACGTGACCTTGGGATGACCTTGGGAGGGGTCACGTGACCTTGGGGGTCACGCGACCTTGGGATGACCTTGGTTACGCTGACGCCGACGCCGCTCAAACCGGGAACGGGCCCCTAAGAGCTGCGCTCTAAAAAAAAAATGAAAACTATGGTGGAACAAGGAGTGTGCCGCAACCTTAGCGGATCAAAACAGGGCTTGGGGCAAACTTCGCAGATACCCCAAGTCATGTAATCTCGGAGAGTTCAGGCAGCGGAAAGCTAAAGCCCGTTGGACCAGGAAGCAGTCAAAATGGAAATTCTGGATGAAGTATGTTTCTTCTATAAATAGTTTTGTGCCAGTCAAGGAGGTTTGAGATAGATACAGGAAAATAAATGGAGAAAATAGGTGCTTTGCAATTCCTACTTTTCATGTCCCTTCTTCATCTTTAGTTGACATCGGCAACATCCTTGGTAAACATTTTTATAACACATCCAGCTCGGCTAACTACAATGATTCGTTCAGTCGATTTAAATCTCGTGCAGAGCGACAAAATATCTCCATATATGGAGGAGACTCTGAGAATTATAACCAGCCTTTTACGGAGTGTGAACTTGAAATGGCACTTGACACAACGAGGGTTTCTGCTCCAGGGCCCGACGCAGTTCATTATGAAATGCTTCGTCGCCTTTCTCCTGGGTCCCTGAAAAGTCTTCTATTGTTCTTCAATTTATTGTGGGAAAAAGCCTGCTTTCCCCATGCCTGGAAGCATGCACGTGTCATCCCGCTCCTGAAGCCACAGAAAGACCCTTCACTACCATCTAGTTACCGTCCCATTGCTCTGACGAGCTGTGTTGGGAAAACATTTGGAAGGCTTATAAACAGGCGGTTAGTATACATATTAGGAAGGCAAAAGGTCCTTGACAAAAATCAGTGCGGGTTTCGCCGAGGTCGATCTACTTTCGATAATTTGGTTCGCCTGGAAACCTTTATACGCGAGGCATTTGTGAACAAGCAGCAGTGTTGCAGTGTTTTTTACTTAGACAAGGCGTATGGTACCACTTGGAGATATGGTATCCTGAAAGACTTGTATGCTTGCAATCTCCGTGGTAGGATGTTGCAATGCATTAACAACTTTCTAACAAGCAGAACCTTTCAAGTCCGGCTTGGCAGCACCCTGTCTAAAACTTTTGTTAAAAAAACTGAGTCCCACAGGGAGGCATTTTAAACGTCACTTTGTTTGTACTGAAAATGAATTTTCTCGCACGAATGCTACCTCGGTCTATTTCCTACTCTCTTTATGCTGACGATATACAGATCTCCTCTTGTTGCAATCTTTCTAGTTGTGAGCGGCAGTTACAACTGGCTATAAACAAACTTTGCAAGTGTGCAGGCGAAAATAGTTTCAAGTTCTTTGTTGCAAAGACAGTCTGTGTGCCTTTTTCCCTACGTCGCGCTCTCTCCTTGGACCCAGCTTTGGAACTAAACGGTACTCTGATAGGAAGGAGCGCAGGTTTCGTGGTGTCATATTTGACAAAAACTTACCTTCATTCCCCACCTGAAATTTCTCAAGGAAATTTGCCTTCGTTCCACAAACCTTCTGAAAGTTTTGGCTCATACATAAATCATGGGGGTCGGATCGGAAATGTGTGTTGTATTTGTATACCGCACTTGTGCGATCTCATCTTGATTATGGCGCCGTGGTGTACGGATCAGCTCGCCCATCTGCTCTCAACATGTTGGATCCTGTACATCATCTTTTCTTACGTTTGGCAACAGGTGCTTTTCGGACATCGCCTGTACTTAGTTTGTATGCGGAATCAAATGAGATGCCAATGTGTAAAACACGTCAATACCTCAGCCTAACCAACGCGTCTAGGATCCTAGCAAACCCTGATCACCCAACGTATCATTCCGTACAGAGGTCTCAATTCTACCGTCTCTTTGAAAATAAGCCAAGCATTGTCAGACCGTTAAGTTTTCGTACAGAGCAATTTTGTTCCTCACTTCAACTTCGTCTGGACGAACTTAACCTAATTCAGAACACGGTCAGCGTGGCACCCTAGTGTGGTGCCTGTATTTTGTGACTGGACTTTCACTGAGTTTAATAAGAATAGCATATCAGTTCTTGTGATTCAGCAGGAATTCCTTGACCTGCAAGAGAAATATAAAGACTATGCTCACTTTTACACGGATGGTGCCAAGACTTCATCGTTTTTCGGGTGTGCCGTGCATTCAGGTCGTCTTGTAAAAGTTCAACGTCTAGAGGAATTTGCGAGGATATTTACTGCTGAGATTTATGCTGTGTCTTTTGCATTGGATTATATTCTGAAGACTAAAACTAGACGGGCCGTAATATTTGTGGACTCTCAAAGTGCCATTACTGCAATATGCTCTCTAAAAGCCACTAAGAATATGCTTGTGGAGCAGGTGCGAAGTAAACTTAGCGGAGCGTTACGTAAAGGTCACAATATAAAGTTCTGCTGGGTTCCGAGTCATGTGGGAATAAAGGGTAGTAAGGAGGCAGACAGGCTCGCTGCATCTTCAGGTAACTGCTTTCAATATCAAGCTAGCTTGCCGTATCAGGATATCAAGTTGTGAGCCCCGCTAGACGCTACGAATACGTCGTCTAGACGCTCGCAAATTCGTTGAGAATAGAGTGCATGTGGGTAGGCTTTAAAATGTTTCTCTTCCTGATAATGCATCCTTTTTTGGCGACATGCAACAGAAAACATAATGATCCCCTGAATTCTTACGATCAACATGAAACCTCACTACTTTCAAACAACTTAATTATAGATTACTACTATTTAAATAGTAATGCTTACAACGAGGAGAAACATAAAGGTGGCTTGGAGATATTTTTTTGTATGTGGATTAGTAGAGACGTCTAGAGTAAGGTTGCCTAAACACGCCGGACGCTTACGATGTGTTTACTTATACCAAGTTATGTTCTGCGCAAAACACATAGAAACAATACACTTCTCACGGCCAGTTGTGCTACAAATACATATATACAATAGGTCAGATGTCAACAAATAATATATTGCCGTGAGAAACGATCAGTAACGATCCAGATTGTCATGCATAGCAGAGTGGAAAATATGTTTTTAAACGCATGGCCTTACATAAAAAAAACGAAATACCCACTTTAATTTTCCCCGCTAAATCTAGAAGAACATTTTCCCCGCTATATTTAGCAGGAAGAATTTTCCGCTATATTTAGCGGGGAAAGTTTTCCGCTAAATTTAGCGGGGAATTTTTTTCTGCTAAATTTGGCGGGTAAACGTTTCCGCTAAATTTAGCAGGAAAAATTTTCCTCTAGATTTAGCGGGGAAACGTTTCTGGTAGATTTAGCGGTAAAAATATTTCTGCTAAATTTGGCAGGGAATTCTTTCCGGTAAATTTAGCGGGGAAAATTTCCGCTAAATTTAGTGGGGAAAATTTTCCGCTAGATTTAGCGGGGAAAATTATCCGCTAAATTTAGCGGCCAAATTTTTCCGCTAAATCTAGTAGAGAAAATTTTCCGCTAAATTTAGCTGGGAAATTTACCGTCATCTTGTAAACCCTGAGATGGGGAACGATAAAAAAACGGAACGAACACAACAAAATCTCAAACGCAGCCCATCATGCACCGCACGGTTACGCCGACGGCGACGCCGACGCCGCTCAAGCCGGAAACGTGCGCCTAAGAGCTGCGCTCTAAAAACAAAATACCCACTTTAATTTTTATAATCGTTACAAGATTGTGTTAAAAGATTTCTATAAAAAAGATAAAACTGGCATTTTTGAGAAACTTAACTTTCAATATCGTACCTCTAGCGATTGCTCTTTTTTAAGCGCAGCTCTTAGGCGGCCGTTTAAGGCTTGAGCGGCGTCGGCGTCAGCGCCGGCGTCGCTGTCGGCGTAACCGCGCGTAACCCTCGTAACGCCCGTGAGGGCTACGAGGGTTACGCGCGGTTACTCTCACGAGGGTTACCCTCGCGAGGATCACCAAGATTACCCTCGTAACCTTCGTGAGAGTAACCCTGGTAACCCTCGTAACCCTCACGAGGGTTACAAGGGTTTGTTTTCTCAAAAGGGTTACCCTCACGAGGGTCACGAGGGTTATGAAAGTTACCCTCACGAGGGTTATGAGTGTTACCCTCACGAGGGTCACGAGGGTTATGAAAGTTACCCTCACGAGGGTTATGAGTGTTACCCTCACGAGGGTCACGAGAGTTACCCTCACGAGGGTCAAGAGAGTTACCCTCACAAGGGTTACGAGGGTTACCCTAACGATGGTTACCCCCACGAGGGTCACGATGCTTACCTTCACGAGGGTCACGAGGGTTACTTTCACGAAGGTCACGATGGTTACCCTCACGAGGGTCACAAAGGTAACCCTCACGAGGGTTACCCTCACAAGTGTTATGAGGGTTACCCCCTGAGGTCATGTGACCCCCTGAGGTCACGTGACACCCTGAGGTCACGTGACCCCCCCTGAGGTCACGTGACCCCCCCTGAGGTCACGTGACCCCCCGAGGTCACGTGACCCCCCTGAGGTCACGTGACCCCCTGATGTCACGCGGCCCCTGATGTCACGTGACCCCCTGAGGTCACATGACCCCCCGGAGGTCACGTGACCCTATGATGTCACGTGACCTCAGTACCCTTCCATCCTGTCCCTCAGTACCCTTCCATCCTCCTCCTCAGGAGCGGCGCTCTAATCTGGCGTTACAGGGAGTTGTAAACAGCTTTCTTTTTTTTTCAGAGGTTTGTTTTGCTGCATTACACCTGACAATACCGACTATTTTTTTTTCGAAATAGATAATGTCTTAAGCTGTCGTTACGTGCTCTTCATGCCAAAATGTTTAATGAAAAGAAAGTTATAAATTATAATAACTCAAGTTCGGCAAATATTTGTCAAAGGGAGTAGATTTGCCAATTTTTATTTTGCAAACTACGTAAATAAAATATTTAGTTGTAATTAAGAAATTGTACCTAAAGTATAAAACAAGCAAGTTTTGACAATTTTTATATTGCTAACTATGGAAATAAAATTTTCAGTTGTTATTAAGTAATTGTACCTAAAGTATAAAACAAGAAAAACAAGTTTGATTGCTTTGAAGCCAATATTCAAACGAAGTGGGAGTCTCAAATGTGTGAACTCTGACAATCGCCAAAATCTCCGAGTCCGCTTTCGGTCAATTGAAAATTAATAACTCGGCTCCTTGAGAATAAAATTTTTTTCTTCGAAACCGTTTCTGATTTTGCTTCAATGAAGACTTTGCCCACAGGTTATTTTTTCCGGAACTTTTTGAGGACCCAAGATTTGTTCTTGCATGATTTGACATGAAATCAGCCATATACATGTATAAGTCAGAAATGCGCACTGTCGGAGTTACTAATGCGATGTATATCGGGACGTTTCAAGCGGGGACCACCTGATGAAGAGCGCTCCCCGCTCGAAACGTCGCGATAAACTTCGTATTAGTAACTCCGACAGTACGCATCTTTGACTTGTTAACTTTTCCCGGTCCATTGTTTTATAATTACCCTATCTCACTTATATGTATATCGACCTGATGAAGAGCGGTCCCCGCTCGGAACGTCGTCGAATAAATACGTTTTAAAGCATTTACCTCCTTTTTACGATATGTATATATATATATATATATTTGATTTTTTTAGGGGTTTGAGAGTAGGACAAGGAGGACGAGGAGGGTAGGGTGAGAGTCCCCTAATTTAAGGCGTGCGATGTTTGTTTCAACGTGCAACATTTTGATTGGTTGCTCCGGATTTCGTAAAAACGCATCTCGCGAAGCCCTGGCCTGTGACGTCACATGACGTCACAGTTCCCCCACTAAATCTAGCTGTAAAATTAACGTTACGCGATCTCAACACCAATTTATTTTTGCCGTTAAATTTAGCAAGAGCAATGGCATCATTTGACTTCGTATCACGTCACATATGAATAAATTTAGGTTCCCTGCTAGATTTAGCGGTAAAATTTACGTCCCGCGACATCAACACCGATTCAGTTTCTCAACTAGATTTAGCGGGGAACTGATATCACGTGAATTCATTTCACGTGACTTATACACAAAGTCAGTTTTTCCGTGAAATTGAGTGGAAAAACTGGCGCCCCATGACCTCAACGCCCATTCAATTCCGCCGCTAAATTTAGCGGGGCAACTGAAGCAGTGTTGAGGTCATGTGACGTCCGTTTTGCCGCCGAATTCAGCAGGAAAACTGAATGCGTGCTTTAGCGTTATGGGACATCACAGAACTACACAGCAACTCAGTTTCTTCGCTAAATTTAGCGGGGAATTGGTGTATGGGTCTGCAACGTACCATAATGCAACGCGCGCGGTTACGCCGACGTCGACGGCGACGCCCACGCCGGTATACTCGGAAACGGGTGCCTAAGAGCTGCGCTCTAACATTAGAGTTTGGGACTCAGTACTGCATGTGCCGCTTTCCTAAGTTGATTCTCTTCGATACATAAAAACGAAAATATATTTTATATATATGATTGATTCGCAAACTAAAAAGCTTGACCGAACGTTCCAAGGACGTTTGTGCACAACACCGCAAATGCCGCAACTAATTTTTTTTTTAAATTATTTTAACCAGTTTAAAATGAACAAATAAATGCTAGAAGACAGTCCTCATAGTAAGTTTTCCTCTTTTTGTTAAGAATGTGTTAAGAAGAATGATTTTGCTATATATCGGTGTACCCCACATATCCAAAAGTATACAAAAAAAATAAATAAAACGTATCCGGCTTACTAAAAGCAGCTGTCGACGGTAAATCAAAAATAATAATATTTGAGGATTTAATCGAATGGACATTTTGTTCTTTTCTCCACTTGGAGCGCTATAGTTTGTTACAGCATAAAAATTCACAATTTTTCCCCCTTTTGCCTGCTTTTTGTATATAGCAACCAGACTTGTACCGTACGCATTACAAGTAATCAAATTACTTGTAATCGATTACTTTTTGGAGTAATTTTGTAATCAGTTGATTACTTTTATTAGGCAGTAATCACAAGAGTAATCTGATTACTTTTTGAAGTAATAAAATTACTTGTAACCATTACAATTTGTCCACGGGACCCCCCCCCCCCCCCCCCCCCCCCCCCCCCCCCCCCCGGGCACACGCCTTTCTTTTATGAAATGACAAAAATCAAATTTGCTTCTTTTTATTTTTTCGAACGGAAAAAAGAAAGATTTTTGCGGAGTTGTAGGAAACGAGGTCAATATCTTTCTATGTACAGTTTCTGTAAAATGCCCTTTTTTTTTTTTTTTTTTTTTTTTTTGAGCTGGGACTGGGAGTGGGAAGCCCTAGGGAAGCCGCAGTGCGTGACGAAGGCCTTTCAGGGCGAAGTTTGAGAAAGCAGAATGTAGCTTTGTGAGTCCTTCGTTCAAACTAGCCCCCTCACGCACACACTCACAGAAATAAAAAAATTAAAAAATCCTGCTTAGGGTACCTACTCGCAGCCCGTAGGAGAACTAGAACCGAAGAATGCCTAAAGCGGATGCAAAATATAACAAAGGCAGTTGAAATATTTCCCCATTTCCCCTACGTGGTCTTTGTGACAAGCAATGCTTCGAGTTGAGAAGTGGTCGGGGCGATCTCTTCCGCTAATGAATACTACACATGATCCGTTTCAAATCCTGGAGCTGCTGCCCTTTTGTATAACGTGCGAGCTCATCCACATGTGAATAATAAAATGACCGACGCAAACTTTGAGCGACAACCCTTGCTCAAGCTTAACAAGATCTAGAGCCCCCTCCGCTCCCCCCCCCCTCACACACACACACACAATGGCGAACACTTACATCATTAAACATCTTCAAACGAATTCTATGCTTGTGTCCGCATTGTGAAGGTGCAACGACCACGAAGAGGGAGCCAGTTTTTCTTCTTCAATACTTGTGCAAATGTGAAATATAGGTTGGACGTAGTTCTATGTTATGAGCGCTAAAGATGTGTCTTCACACAATAAAGTAATCGCAAAAGTAACGATTACTTTTTAAGTAATGTCCAATTACTTTTGCCGTCGAGTAATCAAGTAATCTAATCGAATACTTTTTAGCCAAGAGTAATAGTAATTGTAATCGATTACTTTTTTTTTAGTAACGTGTACAAGACTGATAGCAACACATCATCCCTTTTTAACTGCGTCTTCTCCTTAACCCTCCGCCTGCTCCCCGCTTCATTTATTTGAGACCATACGACGCAATACAACACAATCCTTTTTTAATTTTTTTTTTATATCACGCACCCTTGAATGTAATACAGATAAAGACCACAAAGGCCAATGTTGGGTTCTCGTGGGGCTCGACGGGACGTCTGTTTATTTATTATCCAGTCAACACAAACATCAAAGCACACTAATTTTATCATAAGTAGCCGTAGATTTTTAGAACAGGTATTTACAAAGCATGGGATGTCATATTTAAATTCCTACTATTTTTGTATAAACTTCTTTCCACAAGAAACGCCAACGGCATTTACGCTTAAATATAAATTGGGGCAAGTGCAACTCAGGCAATGACGCGGAGTTAGATTTAAACTATTCGCAACACTATTTGGAACGTTGACACTCGCATTTCCACAAATTGAGTATAATTCACTTACCTTATGTACAAACTTTCTTAAATATTTTTCCACTTGATGCTTATCTTTTAATTTATTCGTGTGCTGTTCACCATACACGATGTACAGTTCCAAGTACGCTGAGCTACCAACAAACATTCCTGCAAAGCAGACGATGGTAGCATATAAAAACATGAACAAGCGGTTTTGTCTACGGCTGTGATTTTGTAAAAGAGGAATATAAATTTTCATAGTTTTATAGTGGATTCGTTGTCATGTTATCAATCGAGAATGGCTCAATTCATAAATATGAATGAAAGTTCACCAATTGTCAATTTGCACTCGCACAAACTGGTACATTTGACCACTAGCACTTGCCGGGCTAAGGGGGGTGTAAACTGCGTGGCTTATTTGTAGCAAAAAACGGCTTTGTTGTTTTGCTTATTATGCATTAGTCATGATCAGGCAGTACAGTTACCGGTATTCATTTATAGGAAAAATAAACGGATGTATTTCGGTGTTTATTCATTCTTAAGATGGTGTGTTTTGGTGACCTGCTTCGGACGAACACTAAAACAACAGTGATTTTAGGTAAAAACGCTCATGGCGAGCTAAGCCTTCTAGAACGACAGTCCTAGCTGTAACAAGAATTTCAAGAAATCGGCGTGTTTAGCCTTAATGGTATTTTGTATTTCTGACACCAACGAATGTTGATCGCTGTTTTTTTGTTTTAAACGATTTTGCATTTTTGATACCGACGGATGTTTATCGGTCCTTTAAGGTTAAAACGTGAAGTTTAACAGGCAGAATACATAACAGTTATTTTTCCTCACCATCTCATATAATAAAATAAAACTATATTTTAATCCGAAAGCATAGCTATCCCATGGAGCGGAGGCGTCGGCGTCTTTAACCGCGAAAGAACGCCAAAGAAATGCCCCTTTTCCCATTGGCTGAACGAAACTTCCCCTATAGATAGCTCTTAGCCACCGTTTCACTACAGCGTGCGCTCGACCGCCACTCTCGTGTCCAGCGATCCCAGAGGGGGGGGGGGGGGGGGGGGGGGGGGGGAAAGGTTGCTGCGATTCCGAGTTAGAACATCCAACGCGTCAAAACATCCATCGAGTCAAAACACCCATTCGTGGGTGTTTTGTCTCAGTGGATGTTCTAACTCGATGAATGTTTTGACTCGGATGGATGTTGTGACTCGATGGATGTTTTAACTCCATGGATGTTTAGACTCGGATGGATGTTCTGACTCGATGGATGTGTTGACCCTATGGATGTTTAGACTCAGGTGGATGTTCTGACTCGATGGATGTTTTGTCTCAATGGATGATTTGACTCAGATATCTGTCATGAATATCTTGACGAGTTGAATGTTTTATCGTTTATTGCCTGAAAGGAAAGAGCAGTTTTGTAAACGACTTTTGAAGATATGGTAAGCAATTGGGACCGTTTGCATACGCTCCTAGATAAAATTTAATAATTTAAGAAGGACAAAATTGATTTCGTTATTTGACGGACGTAGATAGAATATGTTCGTATCTCTTTAATATTATTCGAGCTGTGAACTGTCTTTACAATTTTATTATCTTATTGAGACCTTGTCAGTTATTCAGGCTATTCAGTAAACGTGCGTTTTTATATGTATTCTGTGATTCCGGTTTCTTCAATTTTCCTCTACCAGTGTAAGTTACTTTTTGTTTATTTTCTGTTTTGTAAGATCATTGCTGTTGTTTTCCTTGATTCCTGTTTGAACCACTCATGATCTGTAGTTTTTATTAATAAATAAATAAACAAAATATTGAAGTTAATATCGTCAGGGGCATGTGAACGGAGCGAAATAATTTTTCTCGTGTTTATCACGTATTAGGGGTTGCACTCTAGTCAGTTACCCTGTGTCGTACTTGTCGTTTAATGGAGCGTAAAATAAAGCAGTATTTTGGTGGTCAAATCCTTAATAAAATCAAGTAGGTTACGACGCCGCAGTGGCAATGGCTCTCGAAAGCGACGAGAGGTAATGTTACGTGGTCGCGCGACGTGGTTTAAGGGTGGAATTTACTTGCATTGCCGGTAAAATACGCTGCTTTGCCGTCTAGGTGGCGTTTTATTGGCTGTCGTTTGAACGTGCAGCACGAGAGCACGCTACTTTGCGATTCGTGGCAGCCACGTGACCACAAGACAATGGACAAGGCCGTTTGAATCCATATAAATGCTAAGTTTTTTTATCGTCTTTGGAATAAACCAGTGTGACAGCCATTTTTTATTTTAGCTTTGTGTATGTCAATGAGTTCCTAAGAGGTTCGTATTTGAAAAAGACTATTTTTTCCAGGCAATGTAGAGTAAAAAATTTTAGCAATTCATTCAAAATCAACGTAATAAAAATCTTCCAAATGAAAATAACAATATTATTATTCACATGAAAAGTTAGAGCACTCTCAAGCTTGTGCTGGTGAAACATTTTTCAAGACAGAATATGGCTCTGTTTCAAAAGTGTTTTGCTTCGCCGCATTAATTTAAAAAATAACAATGTTTTTTTTTGTTCTTTTTTTTACATTGGGGTGGGAGCAGTAGAGCGCGCGCTGGGCTGGCACCTAGTCTGCGCGATTGCTCGAGGGACCAAAATACTGTTGTCGGTGAATTATGCAATGTAAGCCCTTCAGAGAAATTAATTTCACCTCGCCAGTCAATTGCTTCCATTTTTGTGTAAAGCCCCTGAATTGTTTCAAGACACTCTTGTCCCAGACGTTCGCCGTGATCAGTAACTTTATTCCGAGAGAATCGCAGCTATAGTTCCTGGTTTTTTAACGTTAGTCTCACTCTCCGACAAAGCACTCTTCATAGATTTGCTCAATTGTATAAAAATAGTAGTTTTTAAGTTACGGAAGTACTATTGGAACGAATTTTACAGTTTTGTTTTATCTTGTATTATAACTTTTTAGGTATTTGTACCCTGTTGTAGTGTCTATACACTCATTTTTGTCACGATTATTACTACCAGACACAACGTAGTGCATATCGTTCGCATAAAGTCATTTGGTTGAATAACACACGAAGACATCGTCAGGCATTCAAAGAGTTGTATTCAAGAAAACTGGCCCATGCATGCTGTTCAGTTCAATATTCTACGGAAAAACTACAAGGATTGTGATTCTGTCCAGATATTTAAGGACATCCTGAAACGTCGGGACTGCAGATGACAAATAGCCAAATATACTCAATGACAAAAATAAAACACGAACACGAGGGACCCTACATCCAGGACATTGACCAAGATGGTTGATCAGGTGTATCCCCGAAACTTTCACTTGGCGAAATTCGCAGTCTCGAGCCGGCGAAAATTCATACATATTGTTTTCTTTTCTTTTCAATTAAATAATAATGTTTTGAATCAGACGGATGTTTTGACCCTGGATGTTCTGACTCGATAGATGTTTTCACTCAGATGGATGTTTCGACTCGGATGGATGTTCTAACTCAATGGATATTTTGACTCGATGGATGTTTAGACACGGATGGATGTTCTGACTCGATGGATGTTTTGACTCGATGGATGTTTCGACTCGGATGGATATTTTGACTCGTTGGATATTCTGACTCTGGTGTCACGTGACCTCTTGGTTGTCTTGAGTCGATGGATGTTCTGACCCAATGAATGTTCTGGCCATAAGCGGGTTGCTGCGACCGCATCTGCTCCTCTGGGCGCCGAGGAACATGGCGGCGCCCGAGGCATCTATGTCGTCGGCGGCCGCAACCTCAGCAGTAACGAAACGTGGCCGTCCACGCCGGTACACACCTGATGTTAAGGGGGCACTGACACCCCAAAGGTCGTATTCTTTTTTTATTGTCTAAAACGATGCAAGTTGTAGTCATAAGACACGCAAAAAAAAAAAAAAAAACTGCATCGCGAAAAAAAAAAAAAAAATTCTCCGTGCGCGCGTTTTTTTAATTTTTGGCGTTTATATCTCCCGCGCTCACCTCCTTGCTTCTTTTGATCGGTGACGTCAAAAATCAGGACATTTAGAAGCTTTGTAGGCGGCATTTCTATAACATTTAATAACGGCAATCGTAAAACATGTTTTTTTAACGCAATTGCGAACGCACTGCGGCCATTCTTTTTGAAATACCAAAAATCAGATTTCGGTGTGATGTCGCTTCCCGGATTTGTATCCTCAATCGGAAAACTTGGCGGCGCTCGAGCAGAGGCTTATCGGCGAGTCGGGGAAGAAACCGGTTTTTTCCCGCGCCGGCACCCTTCTATCCCGCCTGCTCACTTCCTCCTCGCTTCGGGTCGCGGTGGCAACGGCGCTTTTCTTCACTGCGTGGAGCGGAGGTCCGAAAGAAAGTCGATTCGCGAGAGACCGCAAATTTCACTCACTGCACTGGCGCGGATCGAGCGGGAGCTTCAAGTTCAACATTAGGAAATTGTTTTACTTTTTTTTTAAATTCAGAAATACTGAATTCCCAAGTTTCGAATTTTGAGGGTAACGTCCCGGCATCATTTTCAATCGTTTCGAATAATAAAATAAACTATTATTTTGCTGCGGTCCCACGGCGGCCATGACATATGACGCTTTCCACGCGTTTTCAAAATGCGATCGTGGCGTGTTCAAGCTTGCTAAAATTATGTGTTATATATCATCTTGTACTGTACAACATTATCTTTCCTCTGATGTAGGATTTGTTTTCCTAGTGCAAAACGCTAATTCAGTGGGTACCCGCGAACATTGGCCTTTTCGGCAAAGCATGGTTTCGTAGTACAGTGGTACAGGGTGCACAATTGGAGACATTTCTTTCAAATTTTAGAATGTTATAGAAGAAGAGTGCGCTCATTGTCATTAGAGGCCCTTTTTTGTTTTTCATTTTATTTTGACATATATTTACTTTAAAAAAGTTACCTCGCGGAAGCACATTCAGTCGCGAATTTTTGGCCGCCTACTCGGGTCATTTTACTTAGAACTTTTCACATGTTTTTGCGACTATGGTCGAAAGAGCTACGCTAAATTTCATTGTAATATGTTCTAAACGTTTTTCGGAATGCTCACGTGAAAAGTGACAAAAACAGTTAATTTTGGCAAACTTCATTTGGTAGTACAGTGGTACAGCGCTTAGGGATTGGCACATTTGAAGAAAATTGTAGACCTGCAAGGAAAAACATATTCTGCTTTGTCAACAGAGGCCCTTTTTTTAAATTTCACCTTTGATTTTCCATAAAAAAAGTTTGAATATAGGCGAAATCACGAATATATTGATAGTCAAAACCGAGTATTTTGACCCCTTTTGGCAGACATTTAGGCCGATATTTTTAGTATGAAATGGAGATTATTGTCCCAGGTCCCGATTATTAGCCCACATTTTCGCTAATCGTGCCTAATTATTAAAAAAATCGTAAAAAAATACAGAAAATATAAATTGGATGTCTGGTTGCGCCCTCTATGTGGTGGCGGCTGAAATATGACTATGCGAGGTTCAGGAAACTGCCGAGGATGGCGCTGATTCCAGCTGTAGTTGCCAGCTTCGGAAACTGGTTGTAAACTTGGTTTCTCGCAAAAAATAGTGCATAGAAAACCCGGCCTTGTAGAATGTGCTTAATTATTACATATAATACGGTACTTTTGCAAATATAGCTTTTAGGGGGATTTTGCGGTCGCTGTTTGTATTGTCAAATTATATTTTATACGAGCCCGGTTCCGCCGGTGCACACTCTGCTGAATACAATCGTTCACGCGATCGACATCGACGTTTCAAATCACCAAATTGCCAGTTATGTGCCGATGCGTGAGCGTGATCCACGTGCTTTTGGTGCGTGTCCGCGTGCACGTGTTTGTGGTGTGGTCCTTCGATTGCCTGTCGGCGCACAGAATCCGCCAGTACGGAGTTTTAGAATAGCGTCGTCGCCAGTGCGCATGCTCCGAACGCAAACCAGGCTTTGCGCTTTGCGTGCGCTATTTCTCGGAAATAGCGTGCGTACGCAACGAGTCTGCGCTTCTCCAAGGAGGATTTTTGATGAGAAGTTCGCTAAAGCCAAGACCAGCAGAGTAAAAAATGCCCTAGTAAAAACCAACCTGTCCACCGGCAACCGGGAGAGGTCGAGCGAGACGCCGGCGGACATTAGAGCACTATATAGCTCCTACGGAGCAGAGTAGCGCAATCCTTTGAACTCCGTGTTTTGCCCACAGAGCGGCTCGGCGCGAGTCACGTGGTACTCGGTTCCAAGCGGCGGCCCGCCCTATGGGAGAATACATGGAGATCGACAGAACACGGCTGATTAAAAAATAAACGGCGAGTTCACACTTTTCAAAACTAGCCTGTCAGAGCAAGCTCTTTAGCAGTTTCCCAACTGACTTGCTCCAGAAACGTTGGTTGGTGCGGATCCCATAGCAGACCCCCTGCAGACTGAGTAGCTTCTCTGCGGACCCTGTAGGGACTCCCTGTAGACCTTGTATGGCTTTTCTGCAGACCCCATGAGGACCCTGTGTAGACTTTGTATGGCTTCCCTGTGGACTCCCTAAGGACTCCTTGTAGACTTCGTATGGGTTTTCTGCAGGCACCCTATAGACACCGTAAAGACCTTGTGTTGACACCCTATAGAGTCCCTATGGACTCTATATGGCGCCTTGCTATAGAGAGGGTATAGGATGACCACACATCATCCATAGAGTAGGATGTCCATAGAACGTCCGTTGACCAATATTCTATAGGGCAGCCATAGGACGACTTTACGGAGGCAACAGAGGTCGTGGTCTGCCTATGGATGCCTTTTGTTCTCCCTATGGACGCTGGTCTATAGAACGTCCTAGAAGTGTCCATACATATTTTTGTAAGGGCGTCCGAATCTCCGCGCATGCGCCGTGTGGCGCACTCGCTCTTCCCGCCTGAGAGCACACCCTCGCTTTGTCGTCTGCTATGCACAGAGCAGACGACACCACAGCGCTCGCCAATTTTCGCTTAACACGGTTCAGCGAAAAGAGGTGCCCACGGTTGATTCCCTGACTTCACTAGCTAAGGATAATCATCGCCACTAAATGTAATATCACGGTTGATTACATTTTTTTTTATGGGACAAACTTACAGTTATACTCCGTTTCACTTTAGGTCTAAGCACAGCGGACGCTACGAGACGATAGGACCAACCAAGCAGCGACAAAATCACTTTTTGCACCTTATTGGGTCCCCCGGTGATGCACTCCGTGACGTTGCACCTTTGCCACTATTTGATTGGCTCCGTCGTTTTGTAGCGCACGATGCGGTCGGACTTAAAGTGAAACGGAGTATAACAGTCTCTCTCTGCATCACACCTGCTGCGCTCATACTGGTTTGCGAACGCATATTGGTAAAAAGGCATTGCGCACGCCTGTTTCTGAAAAAGAAAAAAAAAAGAAAAAAAGAAACAGGAGTAGTGCCCTGATGACTCTGCAATCTGCCCCAATAAAAATCGCCGGTTGAAAATGAGTTTGAGACCAGTTCACTATGGCGAGGGTACCAGACGAGCACCACTGTGGCATCGCATGCTCTGCGCCTAGCAGACGACAAAGCGGGGGTGTGCTTGCAAACGGGAAGAGCGAGTCCGCTACACGGCGCATGCTCGGAGTTTCGGACGGCGCACGGGACGGCCGCCGCTGCCGTGTTATAGCTAACAGTGTCCACGATAGTACACGCTTCTGCGACGAGTGCAGCGTCTCCGACGAACATTGCAGTCGGTATCGCTACGGCAGCTTCGCCGGTGTCAGCTGTTTCAGTCGTGCCTCCAAAACACATTGTCGTTTTCTGACATAAGAAAAAGCAGACAGGCAATTCTTGATGGACAGATGTTTTATTAGATTTTTCAGACATCAGGCTCGCAGGGCTGAGTGCAAAAGGAAAAGAAAGTAACACGGCGGCCGTTCCTGAACTTTGTCAACCTGAACACTACGCGACCTTACCAAAAATATACTGCGCTAATAAAAAAAAAATTGTTAAGAGAGCAGCATGGAGATATTATTTCAAAATAACACGGAACAAGCGACGTGCAAGAATGCTACCACTGACCAACCAACCAACTTACTTCACTGTGAACATTGCCCTTACTCGAACTCGTAGCTAAGAAATAATAAAAAGTAAGAAAACCGCACGCACCAGTTATAACTTGAACTTGAGCCCACCGATAGAGTGGAAAAAATAAGGAGCTTGCGGAACGTTCGAGGACTCACACTCAAAAAGCACCAACGTTGATCGCGTCAACAAGCACAAAGCACAGCACTAACCAACTCGCTTTACTCACAGGAAGAAAACGTGAAACTTCGTATTATTCGGACACAGGTAGAAAAACAATACACACCGCTTGAACTTGAGCAGACACATTGCTAGCATTGCTTGGTCAATGCTAGCCCTAACCGACTTCACTCACTCACAGGATGGAGACGTGAAACTTTATCATTCGGACACGGTTCGAAAAACAACACGCACCGCTTGAACTTAGGGACACATAATGAACACTTGAGCGCACACACTGATCACGGGACAAAAAAAAAAAAAAAGGCCGATTGTCGAGGCCGAGCGAACGCTGAAAAATCACCATAGGCGAGATAAACCCACGATCGGTTGCGTGCTGCGATGTCGCCTGACGGATGGATGAGCCTTGTTTTCTATACTTTGTTTCAGCTTCGATCCGAGCACGGCCGATGTTATGAGCCGAAGGGCCAATCAAACGGCGAAAGAGGCACAACGTCATGGCGTGTTCTCTGCAGCTGATAGGACCAGCCGATATTCGCCGTCTCTCTGTGCGTGCTCCTCCGCCGGCTAGTCTTATCAAGCGGCGAGAGCACGCCATGACGCTGCGCTTTTTGCGGTGCTTGATTGGCCTTTGGGCTCATAACAGCGGCCACGCTCGGACGTAAGGTGAAACGAAGTTTAGACGTGCAGGTTTTGCATGGCGACTAGAATGCCACAGCCACGACCAGGGATGGGCAGTATTTCAAATCGAAGTATTTGAAATACGTATTTCAAATCCTTTGTGTATTTTGCATTTGTATTTAATTACAAATTGGGTAATGTATTTGACGTGGGTATTTAAACACTAAAACGTGGGTATTTCAAATACAATTGTAATTAAATACAATTTTGTAGGCGAAAATACATCCTTCATATTTATTGTCACGACTCATTTTGCTCATCCTAAGACGTGTCCCTGCTGTGAAGCGCGTCTTTTTAAGGTACAATACGAACTTTCTTTCTTTCTTTCTTTATTTAATTTCTTTCGGGCAGTGCCCGAAAGAAGGGCCAGTGGAAAAGGCTAAAAAAGCCTGACGTGGCACTGGTCTCGTACAGTCCACACATAAAAAAATAACATGAAAATGCATTCCATCTAACAAAATATTACAGCAGGATGTAAAAACTTTTACAGAACTGAGGCGCACACATACATAACACAAATGCAACAATAAAACCCATGTATATAAGGATAACAATGCGTACTGAATGCAGAAAGCAAGAGTACAGACTATAATCCACATGAAAAAAAAACAAGTCATCTAAGGAACACACAAATAACAAACATCATTATCACTCCCTTTACAGAAACTGAACAGTGTACACCCAACAAGGCGAGTCATGCACATAAAATAAAACAAGGATGAATTTTGAAGGTATAAAGTATAATACAACACTTTATTGTGATTAGGAAGCTTAGATAAATTTTATATCGCTGCCTACCAGCAGTGCTTTACATTCTTTTTTAAATAAAGGGAACGACTTTGCATAGTTTATAGAGGGCATGTTATTTAATTGACTAATTCTTTGATAGTGTATACTCTGCCTTCCGTAATTTGTTCTTGTATAGGGTTCCCGCCTTTTAACATGACGGAACGGGTACAGTTCTTCTGTTGCGACTGAGGTGGCGATTAATCTTTTTAGATAAATTAATTGGAATAATTTGAAGTAATATACTTGATTTGTCTTTAAGATCTTGTGTTTATTAAAAAGTGGTTTAGTCCGAAGTTCTCTTATTCTCCCCCCATAGTTTTCAAATATACGTAGAACTTTTTTTTGCAGGATTAGTAATTTAGAGTAATCAGATATGTTCGTCTGCCCTCGTAGAGCGCCTATTTTCCCTTGGCAGCCTTATTCTGTGCCCCAACAGGAGTCGTCTTAGCGACACGTTGTTCGAAAAGCTTCTGCTGCTGAAGTCGTACTAGTCGAAACTTCAAAGACTAGCACGCACCAATATTACACTGAACTGAGAAGGTCTCCTCTCTAATGTTGCACTTACCTCTATTACGTTAAATAAATGTTATTGCCAAAGTTACAATTCTTGTTTTTATGCATGTGGTTGTAAGATATAATCTCCATCCTTTATTTGGCCATGGGTATTATTTTCTTTTTCTTCTCCGGCTTTATTTTAAAGGCACTGTCCTGAGCAAGCAGAAAATTACGTTCTGCACCGAATGCAGTGTCTCTCAATACAGCACAAGCGTTTAGTGACTTTGTAATTACGGTGCTAGTCCAGGGCAAGAATAGTGACGAAATCGGCATTCACAGGCAGAATGGTTAAATAAGTGCCTGTGAGAGCTTGTGGTGCTTTCCAGCCTTATTTTCATACATATTTTTGCCTGGAACTTTCTAAATGCGCGGGTCGTCCAGATTTTCGTAACTGGTACGAGTTGCAACAATAAAACATTCTCTAGCTAGTGCTGCGCGTCTTGCTCGTCTCGGTTCTTCGTTGGTCTATACCAAAATGTAATCGACAAAAAAAGCTGCTTGAAGCTCTGTACTTTTTTCACCTATTACGTTCAAGCTGATTACATTTTTTGTGATTATATTTCTATTACGTTACTAGAGCCTCGCACACTAACTCCCCGGTGTGCGATGCAAAATTAGAATGAGATAACCTAGAAACCCGTTGCACGTGCCCTGAGGTCGCTGACGCAAATTTTGAGGAATGTATTTGGAAAAGTATTTGGAGGAGATCAAATACATTTGGATGTATTTGTATCTTGTACTAAAATGCTTATTTTGGAAATGTAATTAGATTTGTAATTAAATACATTTTTGACGAAGTATTTTGTATTTGTATTTCGATACATGTTCGCATGTATTTTGCCCATCCTTGGCCACGACCAGAGGCCGGCTCACACAGTAGCGACCAGATGCGATACGTGTGACTGTGATTTCATGAGAGCAGATCAGACGCCAAGTATTTTTAGGGGTGTTCTTTTTTATACATATACAGGCTCTGCGTTCACTGCACGCGCACGCGCAGTAAGCGCAGCCACTCGTGTATGTATAAAACTCGTGTGTGTATAACAATTCTAAATGCATTGGGCGTCTCATGAGCTCGCATGAAGTCAGTCACACGTATCGCAGCTGGTAGCTACTACGCAAACCATCCTTGACACTTCATCGAGATGGTGGTACTTCGAGCTTTTTGCAGCTCACAGAAGGGCGATGTGCAGTAAGCCCAGGACGGCGTCCGTGCCAACCGCGCTCCAGTGGACCAAGTCCTGCCGTCCTCTGCCAGCATACCGCCTGATAGAAATGGTTGTTATAATTTGATCAAACTGTGCAAGCCTCTTATGATTCCATGATTTCAGTAGAGCTAGAACAACTTACCTAGCATACATGTCAAATCGCACTTTCGTCCGCCGTACCACGAAAAGTCGATGGATCTCCACTGGCATGGTGACATCTAGAACGATCGGTACAGTAACGAAATTAGTGGCAAATTGTCGAACCGGCGAAGTTCCGCACTTATACTGCGTCCGCAGTGAGCGATCCAGTGGTTCACCCTGTTGACTGTTTGCCAGCTTCTTCCGCGTCGGTGATGCAGCGCAATGGGAGGCAGCGTCAGTATCACCACCTTCTCCGCATGAAGTGTAAGCCATCTGAGTATGATGGCCAGGTCGGAGATCAGGCTGCACGCGTCACATTCGCCCCGCAAATCGTTGGTCCCGATCATCAGGATTACGCGCGGGGCGATAGCAGGGTTGGGCAGAAATACTCAAAAATGTATTTGGAAATACAAATACTGGGATACATGAAAATAGTAGCTAAAATACTGATACTGAAATATATCTGTCAAAATGTATCGCGATACGTCTCGGAAATACTTTTTTAAAAAGAGGCAAAAAGTCTTTGGAAATACAAATAGAGAAATACATTTAGGGAGGGCAGAAATACAAATACAGAAATACTGATACTGCAATACATTTTTTTTCACCTTTGTTTGAGAGCCCAACTCGTTTCATACGCAACAAATTCGTCGGGAAGTGCAATGAAAATCATTTCTTGCTTCGTCTTTTATTTGACATTCAAGCGATACAAAATAAAAACATGCGACATTAAGGCGATACAAATGGAAAACATGGAAGTCCTAAATTCAGTTACACTTGAGGAGTAGGAGCTTCTCAAATAGCCCATCTGTGAGGCGTTGCCGATTCGGGCGCAGCGTCATATTGGCTAAAGAGAATAGGCGCTCAACTGCCGCCGAGGAACACAGGTTCGTATTGAACCGAAGAAACACCGCTTTCACGGCGGGGAAGTCGTGAAGCATGCACATCTCATGCCTTTGGTCCTCTAGGTATCTGTAGACTTCGGCCCGGAGATGGTGCTGTGGGGTCCTCGGTGGCGGGGTCTGCACATCGAACTCAAAGAATGGGTCTTCGAGTGCCGGGAAAGACTCTTCCTCAGGCAAGGGCTCCGGTACGAAACCACAGGTTTCAGCCGCACGCACCAGGAGGTCCTCCAAGTTCGAAGCACTGCCATCTTCCTTCGATGTCCACCTCAACTTGAAGAACGGGTGCGAGCAGGTAGCGATGAGGGCCCCTTCGTTCTCCATCCTTAAAGGGCCTATGAAACGAATTTTGAGTTGGGATAAATCATTTTAGATTGGGATTTTACTAACAGCGCGTCGTTTAGTGGGCCAAAAGAAAAAAAGTAGCAAATCACAAGCCTGACTTTCAGCGCGAAAATTTGAAAACAAAGCGGACTATTTCGTACCTCCTCCCCTTCGCAAGCTCTCTGCCTTTTCACTGTGATACATCCGCGGTCCCAAAAGCGCGTCATCGGATCCAAACGCACGTCACACAAAACCGGACCTCACTTAGTCCCTTCATCCCTAAACTGACATTGTGGTGGAAGCTACGCGCTTGCCCGACAAATCAGCCGCCTCCCTTTCATCACCTGACCTCATTATCTGCACGTGGGTATGCGCAAAGGCAAGTGTGGCTGGCCCAACGAGCACGTAGTTTCCACAGCACTGTCAGCTTCGGGGTGAACGGGTTGGGGAAAGCAACTTTTGTCTGAATTTTGAGCGACGGGCTAATCTTCTAGGGGGACAATGGCTGTGTCCGGATTACACAAACCAGACTCCGAGCAAGAGGGCCTCCCCTCTTTTCGTCTTCTTGAACTGTTTGGTGGCATACAAGATTTATGAGTTGAGGAGGAAAGCTAAACAGGAAAAAGTTGGAAAAGCGTTTCATGACCCCTTTAAGAAGGTTCCGAACCGCTTATGTAGGCCTTCACGAACGCTGTCCAAGATTACTGCGCTGGTCCGGGTTTTAGGTTGGATCGCGTTGAGCTTCTTTTGGACAGTGGTCAGTGTCGGGAGGAGCTCGCCATAGTAGCCGTTGGCGCTTTTTTGTAGAATATTGATTGCTAAAAAGATAACATGGCATGGCAGATTATTTTTATAATTCAACTCAAAACACGTATGTCTAATGGTCTCATCAAAGCCTATGTCGTTTACGGGATATGGTCCATTCGTCACATGCGCACTCGTCACAGGACGATTCGTCACAGGACGATTCGTCACACAGGAAAATTCGTCATAGGACGAATCGTCACGCGGCCAACCGGTACGACAATAGTTCGTCCCTCCAAAAATGTATTGTTAAATTTGGTTCGAGCGGACAAAGTGGCTCACCTCATATCTTAGTATGTCTTTGGCTTCTGAAAGGCGACGAATTTGTAACAAACGTTTTAGCTTCTGGTTTGGTCCCGAACGTTGAATGTTGGTTCGGCCTGGCATAGTGGGTCACCTTTCACTTCTCAAGGTCGAAGAATTTGTAACAGACATTCTAGCTTCTGAGTCCGTCCCGAATGGTGAATGGGGAGGCCATATAAAAGCGACTATTTTGGAACTCAGACTACATTCAAAAGGATGGAGGTCATCGCAACGGAGAGAGGTGGAGCCATGCAGCTGCACGAGGGGTACTCGTACACATGCAGCAGAAAGAATTCCGATACGTATTTGTTTTCTCGAAGAGGTGTATGCAAGGCAAAGTAAAAACTGATTTGGCTGCCAGTCGGATTATTGCTCGTTCAAGCCAGCAACTTAGGACAACCTGCTGAAGAGTCGTAATATGATGAAAGGAAAAGCGGATGAGTATTGTAAGATTAGTTTTTCTAACCATTGGTCTATGTCACAGTGGGAAGTCGTGAAACTCCTCATCAGGGAATCTGGGTAGTTGTTGAAATTTACAATTTACTATCGTCCCCTGCCCGATCGATGTGACCAGTTGCCCGCATGACGAGTCATCCTGGGACGAACGTTCCTATGTGACGAATCGTCCTGTGACGAATCGTCCTGTGACGAGTGCGCATGTGACGAATCGTCCTCATCCCGTCGTCTACAATGGTTATCCCGTTCTGACTCCCATTACACGCATCTAACACAAATGGAAGGGAAAGAGGAGGACCTTTCTTACCTGTGGCAATTGGATATAGGATGTCGCGATACTCTTCCAAGAATTCCAGCTCAGCATCTCTGAAGGTCGTCAAGTCGAGCTTCTCGGAGAGTGTCCTCAGCTGGGCTTTGTTGTCTAGAAGTGCGACCAGGGCGTGGTAAAGGGAGCTCCACCTGGTCACGCATGGTGTAGGTATACCTGCCTCCCAAGAACCGAAGCCACTGTTTCCGCGGATTTGGGGCGATGGGAGGAGCTGCAGTACTCTGAGCACTTCGACATTGCGCTGTCATGGAGACGGTTGAAAGCTGGAGATTTGTTTAGTGCTTTTTTAACATCACATGTCACGATGACGCTGAGAGTGTGGCAAGCACACCTCAGATGATGCGGGAGCGACGGCGTGGTGACGTCATGAGAGAAAGAGAAGTCATCCATTGCATCTGCGTAATAGGACAGGAAGGCGTAAGCGACATTTGATGTAACTCAACGACTAGTTTATACGTGTAGTGCCTGAGGGAGTTGAATGACAACTGTATTATTTAAATATTAAACAATAAAAAGTTAAATTGAAAAATGTGAAATTGATGCCACATGCTAATGGGGACTCACCTTCACTCTGGCTATCAATGCCGAATTCTTTAAATGCCTTCACAAAGTTACTTCCATTGTCAGTTACGGTGCCGACAACCTTCTGTGTGTCCAAGTCAAACTCCGTGTAAACATCCGCAAGCATGTCGGCGACGCGGTCATGTGAATGGGTTCCTTCGAACCGCTTGCAGGCTAATGCAGCTGACACTCGGTTAAGCGTGTCAGGTGCGATCTGAAAATACGCAAATAAATTTACTTTTAAACTCACAAATACAAGTAGACTTGTGAAATGAACGGTTACGAAGGAATGTCGCAAAATAAACCTTTCAGACAAGGAGGGCTTTGAAAATATATCTGAAAGGCATTCGGACGAAAGTAAATTGTATAGTTTAAGTTTTCTTGAATTACAAGGCCGACTGAACAGCTGCGTAAAGGTTTTTTATGAGACCAGCGATCATGCGGTGCATTTAGAATGATATAAAAGAAATGACGAACATGAGATCACGCACGCTATGAACACGTTGACATATATTGTATAATAGAATGGTAAAGGCACCTCACCCAGTGAGCTGTAGTGCCCATAAGACTCCTTGTTCTGGTTGACCAGACGTCTGCGGTGGTGCACACATAGGCTATACAGACTGTAGGGCGGACCGAATGCTGGTAAGCTTCCTCTCGAAATCCTCATCAATTTTCCGAGCAAGAGTCCTTCGTGACATCACCGTGGCTGTTGGGCACATTCCTAAGACGGCAGAACATAAGGCATCTATACACTAACTACAAAGGAAATATTCGCAACGTCGCAGTCACAGAAAGTCAAGAGAATATTACCTTTCACCAAGTCCTGGAACGGTTCGTCGTCAATAAAATGAAGAGGTAGCATCGCCTTAACTACCAGGTTTTGAAGAAGCTGATCAAACTTCCTCTGGTCTACTTGTCCGGGAATGCTCATGAAATTGTCGATCTTTCTTTGACTGACATGTGCTTGAGACCGCTCCCCTCCGTCCTTTGGTTTGCGTCCGCTGGTGGTTTTCTCAGGCCTCTGTAGATACTTCTCATACTCCGCTGCACTCGCTGAATGTAGACACTGGTGTGTATAAAAATTGGCTTGGTCACTATAGCTCTAGGGCAAAAACAAATGTAAGACATATTTTATGAACTACAAAGTAAATGCTCACCCTGAGGTGAAGCTTGAAGTTTGAGGTGTAAGTTTTTAAGCCCGAAATTACTTTCAGGCAGGTTTGGCACTTTGCCTTGAAGGTAGTGGTTTCGGAAAAAGAGGAGTCTTCAATGGGCTCAAAGGACTTTCCATCAAGGATTGACCGCGGTCCCTTCCCTGACATCCTTTCTGTCTGACGACTGATGCGAAGATACTTCGACCTCTAAATAAATTTCATGTCACTCTAAATCCCATCAAAACGTCACCGCGGTCCTTTCCAATGAGGGCGCCCCTTTCAACAATGATCACATATTGGGGAGGAGGACATACCGTGACGCCCCAAGCGGTTAACTTCACAACTACACGAATGGGGACAACAAATACAATGATTCAGCGCTCGGCCGACATAACCGAACGCGGCATCAGCGTTCGGCTGGAGTTCGTGTTCTCCGGTGAGGGGGAAGAGGGGCTCTTTTGTTTCTACTCCGGCCTGCATGAACAATGCAGCCTGAACGGTCCCAGCTCCGCACAAAAGCCGAAGTGGGTCAAGCTCGCATTCTTTAAAATAGATCCGGCACTTAACGTCGCTTCGTCGATTGTTAGTCTTCTTTACATTAACCTGTGCACCGAGCTCTATTGTAGAAGATGAAATGGACATGCCCATAAGGCCTGTGAGCATGTGCGCAGGCCTTGTGTTGAGTAAACACCGAGGGTGGGGACAACAAAAGGGTCAGAGCGCCCCCTATAGTTCGATCTCCTGCAACCACCCGTCCTGAATGCCTTCTTCTGCAAAGGCGTTCGATGAAACGACTTCGATGAAACGGCGTTCGATGAAACGGTGTTCGACGAAATGTCCGGACCCACTTTCAACAGCCTCGATATCACTACTTAAGGGAGCCTTCAAAACGCCGAAACAAGGAATCAACAGCTAAACTAACCCGCTCTTCAAACTTCTCTGGGAGGACCCCAAACTTTCTAGACTTGCCAGTTTGTAACAACACTACCCCGCCTCGGTCCAGCTCTTCCTTTAAGCGCGAAACACATGTACGACGAAACCGTCCGATCCGACGTCCGACCGCGCAATACGATGGTCGGAGGCGAGGGTTTTCAACGCTCTCCGATGCTACGAAAACCCTCACCCCCCAAGGTCATTCCGGCAGTACGCACGTCGTATCGGAAGGTTTCGTCATACATGTGTTTCGGGCCTTGCGCGAAACACATGTACACACGTTACCCTGCGCAGAGTTGCACGCAATCCGTTTATTTTTCACGATTCCCCCCCCCCCCCCCTCCCCGGTTTTATAAAGAGGGTTGTTTTTATTTTGGCTCATTGACCAGCACAAAAGGAAGCTTGGCACTCTTCAGTTCCTCAAAGCCTTTCTTTACAACACCAAGCCCCTGAATCTTTTTTTTAGACCCTAACAACAATGTCAAAAGACCCAAATATGTATTTCTACAAAAAAAAAAGGAAGAAAGAAAGAGGGGGGGGGGGGGCAAGCTATATCCGCCTTTTTTTAGACCCTTTGTTTTTTTTTTTCTTTGGAATCGAAAACGGGGAGAGCACACTCTCAAAAAAGGGGCTGTCGTAGGGTACTACACTTGGGGTAGTCAGAAGCCGTCACAGATATCGCTACCCCCCCCCCCCCCCCCCCCTTCGTTATACTAACAACCCCATGGGCAGTCACACGGCACGCAATCAGCAGGTAATCACAGTGAGCACCCCCAAAAGCAACATGGCGGCTGGCAAGCGACAGTGGAGCAATACGAGTAAGGCCTAGCGAGCTGGACTGCTTTTTGCTAAAATACGATTCTCAAGTGCGTACGCCCGTTCGCTGCCTTCCGTGCGCACAAAGCACTCCGAAACGCGCCTCGAAGCACCGGCACCGCACCTATAGACCGTTTTATCGTGGGTAGCGCCATTTTGAGAGCGAGAGAGAAAAGGGGAAAGGGCTACCGGCGCTTTCCTCCTTTCTGATTGTGTAGAAAGAGTGGAAGTCCCGGATGAGAGGCTTGGCCGGTGTTGGGCGTCTGCTGTGCACCAACTTCGTTCGCGCTTTCTTCTACGTTTCAAACTACCATACTTAATTAGAGCCATGGTCTTTGATGGCGACAGTCCCCCGGTCATCGGGACACCATTGCTGGGTGATGGGGTGCACGAATAACGACAAAAAGCGTCGAATACTGTCCGAGGACCTATGTAGCTTGCATGGAATCCGGCAAGGCAAGTACGGCTGGAATGTTTTTAAGCTCCATTGCTTTCCGCATGACTGGAAATGATGAACCATTTATACATTTTTGCTTCCAATGGGCCTATTTCAACGTAGCCGCTTTTAGTTGTAATCAACAAGCGATACACGAAACGGAAACCTCAATTAACTTTGTAAACGCCGGGAGCTGCTACATATCGTCTTGCTGTGCTGTTTTTATCTTCGTGTCCCTGTTCTTATATTTCCTTGTGAATGAACGACGAGGACGCTCTAGATGTAGTTTTATCGAACCGCAGAAAGCCTCGAAGCAGCCACGAATTATTTTACTATTTGATGCAATATTTTGAGTACTCACCTCCAATTTCTATAGCTGGCACGTTCGCTGCCACCGTTCCCCCCGTCGCCACACTGGCGGATGCCATGACTCAAACAAAGAAACGTGCACACTGGGCTCGAAAACGCAGATCGCAACACACGAGACGTTCCCTGCAGCGACTATGAAGCGCCTCAAAGCGCCTTAGTCAACGGAAACAACCCACCAGCGGCACTCCAAGGAGCGCTTTTGCCGGCTCTCTGGTATCGCGCAGGAGATCGCGATTAAAAAAACAAACAAACAAAAACCAATAGAACTACGTTTTCAACAATTTCCAGCCTCACCCGGCGGCGGAAATAAGCCTTCAACTAAGTGTTGTAGATGATAAAATCGATTCAGTCACCACTGCAAATTATCACAGTAAAGAATGTGTCCCTCCCTGAGGGTCACCAGGTTGTTTTGTCCCGGTCCTTCCTAGAAGTCGTAGGTCAGGGCCGGGCGATCGTGGGCAGCCGCGAAGGATGGTCGCTTCTTGCTCGTTGGTGGTGGCGGAGCCTTGAAGAACGACGCTCAAAGTCGAGAGCAACGATTGATAAAAATAAATGTATTAAAACGTCAACAGCAAACTTGGTTACAGAACTCTACTGTCCGCTGACGGCAGTAGAAATACAAGAAAAAAACCGCGCCTCGGCGCAAAGTGCCCACCGCGCACGGTGAGGCTCAAAGAAACTGCTCGTCGCTCGCGACAAAGCTACACGGACCGGCGGACCGCGGGAGATAATTTGCTCCGCGCACGGGCTTGTTCAAACTCAACGTTTCGTCGCCAGTGCGGACGAGAAAACTCCCCGGTGACACAGGGCCTGTCCAATCAGGACGATTATACAATTCTATTGGCCCCAGTGCCAGCGGGTCCTCCACCAATCACAGAAAGGCCACCGAACTCGTTATTTCCCTTTTCTAAGAAGAGAAACAATGCCAAACCCCTAGGGGAACTGTCCAATCGGGGCGATACTTTACCGCTTTACGGGGAAAATACCCCCCACTTCGCTGCGTCAAAACAAATTGGCGCCGTGACCTTCGAACTTAGCGAGTAAAGCGTAATAGAGTCCAAGTGGACCCAGACCGGCGCCCCTCGTCGCTAAAACCTTATTGCAGCAGTCCCCCGACTGCACAAGCCGTCACTGGAAATGCGCCATGACGACAAAATCGCCACTACCTCGCGGCGACAGACAAGAATGTCTGTCTCCTTCCCGAGCCAAAGATTAAAAAGGGCTCAAGCCACTCATCCCCCTACCCTCGGGGCGAGCCGTCGGGGTGCCCCCATCCGAACGGTTGAAGGTCGATTCACTCAGTTTCCAGGAAACGACAAAATTCTCAAGCGATCCCTACAATCACTATTAAGATAAATTCAGTTACGAAATTTTACATGCTGAAACAGCAGTTATCATGAGAAAACTCGCACGCACATTGCGAGCGTACCCCATGTTCATCGGCGGTACAGCGTTCGGTGCGCGCTCCATTCACGAAATGTTCCGAGCGAAGTCGAAAGGATGGCGTTGAGGAAACGCCTTTTCGGTTTACGGACGCAATCCACTGCCCCCGGAGACAGGGGTCATGTGGAAAGCGATGGAGTTCAAAGACATTGCAGCCGCTCTCGCCTTGCTGGATTCCTTGCAAGCTACGTATGTCCTCGGACACTATTCTATGCTTTCTGTTTTTATTCGTGCACCCTATGACCCAGCAATGGTGTCCCGATGACCGGGCGACTGTTGCCATCGAAGCCTGGGGCTTTAATTAAGTTTGCGAGTTTAAAACAGAAAAAAAAAACCGCGAACGAAGATCGCGCACAGCAGACACCCAACACCGGCGAAGCCTCCTCATCCGGGACTTTCACTCTTTCTACACAATCAGAAAGGGGGAAAGCGTTGGTAGCCCTTTCCCCTTTTCTCTCTCGCCCTCTTTCAGTAAAACGGTCTGTGATGTGTACAAAACGGCCAGTGATGTGTACAAGTTTGATCCTGCGCACATCCCCAAAGCAGCGTTGTTCAAGTTTAAAGGAACTACCACTGATCTCGTCACGCACTTCACTGACTGATTAAAAAACGCTGAGCGCTGTTCACTAGGCGAAATTTTGTACGCAACTTCATGATTATTGGCTACAATATCCAACCTAGATTTAATATTGGCTGGCTACCATATCCAACCTAGATGTATATTGGCTACAATATCCAACCGTGGAGCCCTTAGAAGTAAAAGAAATTGAAAAAAAGGCGTTCAGACTATATTTGTTCTTCGGGGGGAAGGGGGGGGGGGGGGGAGGGGGGGGGAGGGGAGTATTTTAAAAAACGTTTAACGAATCACATTCATCCTGATTGTATCGCGATACAGAAGAAGCCTTCTAAATGTATTTTGATACAGAAATACAGATACGAAATGTATTTCTAAAATACTACCGCGATACATTTGTATCGCAATACTGCCCAATCCTGGGCGATAGGCACCTCCATCACCACATCAAGCAGCTGGCTTGCTGTGGCCCCGCTCACCAACGTAAAGCTCACTGCGACAGAAAGGGACGTTCAAAACAAAGATATGTCATAATATGGAAGAAAAAAAAAAAAAAAAAAACAGATACACACACAGAGGAGGACGGCGTACATGCGTTAGGCAATCCTACGAATTATGAATCCCGGAGAAAAGGTCACCGGAGTAAAGCTCACCGGAAACCCGGCGGATGCGGAGAAAGGCTCGCCAGAATTTTGATAGGTGCGGAGAAAAGCTCATCCATGATTCTGCGAACCGATCTAACAATTTTTCTTCACAGCCTGTCGCTCCGTGGCAGTACGTTCAGAATTGGGTGCACACACTTCATTGACGCCGTTTATTCAAGGCCATTTCATCGAACGTCCTATCATCAAAGCCGTTTCATATAACGTCCTTTATCGAACGGTATGGTTTCTGGCCGGATTGTTTCTCGCCTTTGTAAATAGTTTTTTTTTTCTTTTTGCATAAAAACTTACAATATTCTGCTCCGTTTTTTTTAATCTTTTTGCTTTGTTTTGTGATAACCAATGACCTCTTTCGGTGATGTAGACCAAAACGGACTTGTCACTTTTTGGAGGGCTGTCTCCATGTGGAAGTAAGCAGCTTAGAAAAGAAGACGCGTCGACAACTTTGTTTGTTGTTCTCATGCATTCTGCAAAACAGTAGACTCTTCTGCTTCTTCATTTTTTTCTTAGAAAGTAAGCCAGTCTTGTGATGAAAACACTGTGAGTGTGCAGGCGAACTGGTAGTAGGTAATCATGGCGTTTTTTAAACCTAAAACTGTAGTGCAGAAAATGAAAAAAAAAAAAAAATTCGTCTAAGGAACGGATACAGAAGGGAACGTCTGGGGTTGAACGACAACACTTGATTTTAAAAATACTTATACAAAAATGAAAAAAAAAAAAAAAACGCAGAATGAGCGGAAAGCAAAGTGCGACATATAAACCGAAACAGAAATCAAAGCCCAGAGTAGGCCGCGAATATTGAATTTCAAGTATTGATTGTTAGAATTCGTAGGTGACCTTTTCCCCGCACTCGTCAAAAGGCAGATGAGCTTTTCTCCGCATCCATCGGTTTTGACGTGAGCTTTTCTCCGCCGCCCACGAATTATACCTACCAATTTGTTGTCGCCTTAGTCCGGAGCAGTGTTCCGCTAAACACAACAACATCGAGTCGCCGATCAGTTGGTAGCCATTTAGCGACGCTAGGCCGTTGGAGAAGATCATGTCTGCGACAGATACAAAGTTTGTAACACTGTGCAGGAATTAAAAAAATTCTAAACTCTTACGAAAAATAAATCTTGCTACTCACCTCTGAATTCACGCTCGAGGAAGAAATGGAGAAATTTCTAACTAGAAACTAAATGCATCCATCGTATTCTTTTTATATAGGTGAAGGGAAGGGAAAAGGGCGAGAAGGTGAAAAGTCGAGAACAAAGAAACACCTCCCAAGCTTTCAGTGCTTCTAAACACACAGACGGCAGCCTTAGAGGCTGTTAGGAAATAGACCAGACTACACAAGACAGGAACCCAATACGTCCATCTATCCTTTTTGTGTGCATGTTTTTCCTTCTAATAGAAATATTATACTTTCTACGAAAAAGGTCGAGAGATTGCGCGCAGTACTGTGAAAGCCACTTGTGAGAGGGGGAGGAAAGTCGCTTTTGTAGAAATGTTGAGTGACGGGCTAATCTTCGAGGGGCACACTAGCGACCAGTCTGTCTATTCTGGTGGCGCAAACTTCATTGTAAAGAAAACTTCATCAGTCGCCCATTGGCTGCTGCTCCTGAGGACGAGCTGTGACGTCGCAGTAAAGTTCTGGCGATAAAGTTTGTTGCATGCTCGTCAAAATTGTAAAGTTCGCCGTGACGTCAGAATGTCGTCACGATGAAGTTGTTTCTGTAAAGAAAACTTCGAGGGCTTGGGAGCTCAAAGTTGAGAAAGTTCATCGGTAAAGATGGCGGAACTCTGTTGTGCGCTGTTGGTCTCCCAGTGCGCCGACAGAGTGTTTCGGGAGCACCGCGACGCCTTTCTGCTGTCGGACGACAGGTTTGTCGCGAATTATCGACTAACGAAGGGAGGGACGAGGAGGCTGTGCGAGCAGCTCCGCCCCGATTTACAACCGGACCGCACGACCGTTCGCGTCATCACCGTCGAGCAGCAGGTGTTGTGCGCCCTGCGTTTCTACGCAGCCGGCGGTTTTTAAGGAACGGTGGCTAGCGACGAGCACTTGGCGGTGCACCGAAGTACCGTGTCTCGTGCGCTCCACGCCGTCACGACCGCGATCGTCCAGCGCCTGGCGGATCGCTGGATTCGTTTTCCGGCAACGGAGGAAGAGAAAACGAGAGCCAAGGAGGGCTACTGCATGGCGAGTCGGCAAAATCAGCGGCGTTGTCGGTACGTAATGAGCGATTTTGTTCATCCAACGTGTCCGGGAGCTTTTGGGAAAAGATACGCGTGCATTCCCGAGCGATCGTCGAAGAATGACGGCTCGCGGGGTGGTCGCGACGTGCTCGGGACAGGAGTGCTTTTTGCGCCACTCCCGTCGCGCCATTGAACTCTCTTTTTGTGAACAGTAGATTTGCCTATAGCTGTATCTAATAACCCTATCACGTCACAGGATGCGTGGACGGCACCCAAATCGCCATCAAGGGCCCGTCCGAGAACGATCCACGCTTCACGAAGGCAGCCTACTGGTGTAAGAAGAACTACTATGCCCTGAATGCGATGATCGTGAGTACCGAGTTTCTCTACTGTGCGCGTGACCCGGCATCGAGAGGCGTAGGTGTCGAGTACAATTAACCCGTCTGGCTGTGTCGTCAGTTTGTGACAGAAGTAACTATCTTGTCCCTGTCGATCGCCCAAAAGTATCTTTTTGGGGCAATGATATTCACAGTTATGAGCCTACTTTCCCAGGTTTGTGATGCTGACCTCAGGATCCTGAACGTGGATGCCACATTTCCCGGCTCGGTTCACGACTCCTTCGTGTGGAGGATGTCATTCCTGAGGGAGGCCTTCCTGCAAGGCCACTTCCCACGAGAGGACGAGGGCCTGCTTGGTGAGGCTGTGTAAACAAGTGCTCAGTGTGTTTTGTGTACCCCAACTAACATACACTGCCCAGGCAAAAAACATTAGGAAAACCTACCGATTTCCGTGTACCTTTGGCACGCAAAACAGTTGCAGAGGTCGGCTGCTGCGGATTCCCATATTCGACAGAATCCAATAAACTGTATGCTCAGAAACACTTGTACTTTAAACTGCATTGTATCTAGGCGTCAGTTGAGCCATGGTTAAATAACTATTTTGCTTCACCAAGTGGAAAACCATCCAACATCCTCATTTTGTGATGAAGCCAGGGCGTAACGATGGCAGCTTGTTAATACCCAACGAGCTTTGAAGTTTCCGAGACACTTGTTCCGAGCCGTCAAGTCATTACAATCTGCCTTTCGTCAAAGTCGCTTAAATCACCAGCCATTTCCAATCCATGCACATGTAGTCGTTAAAATGATCCTTTTGTATCCTTGGCAGCCGTTAACTATTATCTGCAGCAGCAGGTGGTAGATAGCATGGATGGCGAGTCAGCTAGCCGCACTCATTCCCAAAGGGTAGGTGTGGTCGTAATGCTTTCGCTAATCAGTGTGTGCTGTTAGTAACAATACTTCAATTGTAGTGCACTGTGCTGCACCTTTGAGTTAAGGCATTGCCAGAGAATATTAAATATCAAATGAAGGATCTCCACATAACAGCTGCATAATACAGATACGTCACAATGTCAGTGTCATGTGGCAAAGACCTAAAAATTTTCAGGTTTGCTCTTGGTCACTTTAAGTTGCCATGCCGTGTTCATTTCACATCGACTTCTTGAAAGGGAAGAAAACTAGCTGTCTTAACTGAACAGGGCCATCTCCTTTGTCTTGTCAAAACCAAAAAAATATTCCGGCTGCTGCCAAACTGAGGTCTGGCCGAATGTCAACCAGTAATGCGATTAACATAGAAGCCATTTGATGGCCAGTACCGCTCGACCCACATTACATCGATGTCATAACTCCTGTTAAAAAAAAATAGTTGCCTCTGTTACCTTAAAAGACTAATCTCACAAAAGCGTTCCACGCACGCGTGACGCCTACATGACTGTAGTTTACAGGGGACAGGCACCAGTGCACAAGATCGCTAGTGCAGTCCTCTGCTTGGCTTGCACAGAGCTCCAGAGGTGTTGTCACGCATGCATAAAGACTGCAGTTCCCTTATTTACGCTGGCAGCGGTGGCCTAACGAAACTAATTAGTGAGATTGATTTATTGTGCAAGATATATACCAGTACACTGTTTGCAAACGAGCTAATGTTTGCCCATATCAGCTGCGGGCACTGCACAAACACACACCCGCATCGTATTTCGAAAAGTGAAGTGTCTATGCACGCGCCACCCTGACTGCAGCAGCGCGATGTCAGAGCTGGCATTAGTGTATACCTAGAATCACCATGACAGTTACTCTTTTGTTTAGGATGGTGTTTGCTAGCAGGTGCTGAGAAGTATAGCATACTGGGTGCAGTGGTGTGGGCAGGGGCTTAAAGGGCTGAAGTGTCCCCCCTGACCCGGAAATGCAGCCGACCCTATAATGTACGTATGCATGATGCATTTCCCATCACTCCAGAACTCAAAGTTCCCAATACAATACACCCCCCCCCCCCCTTTCTCCAAATAAGAACACATTCTACACCACTGACACGGAGATGCAGACACCTTTGTTGCATGACAGATCGGTTCCCTTCTTTGCCCGACGTTCAGAATAGAGGATCAGTGTGTGTGGTGAACACATAAGACAGAACGAAGGTAGCAGCAAATCAGCAACAAATTGGCGTGCAACCTAAACCAGAAGCTGAAATAACAGCAAACCATTGCAGCTTGCTGGTATGCTCTCTTTGCAAAACCATTATCATACTCAATGCAGGAGACAGTGGGTATCCCCTTGAGCCGTGGCTCCTCAACCCTGTGCCAGGCAACCCTGCAGTGGGATCTGATGAGGCCCACTTCAACCAGGCTCATCGATCCGCGAGATCCGTGGTTGAGCGGTGCATCGGTATGTTGAAGAACCGGTTTCGGTGCCTGCAGAGGTACAGAACCTTACACTACGACTCCATCCGGTCGTGCAACATCGTCACGGCGTGCTCCATCCTGCACAATGTGTGCTTATACATAAATGCACCTGAACCAACACCCGAGCCAGAGCCAGTCGCTGTCGTCGAGCCGCAGTCAAGCGATTCGAGCGATAGCGACTCTGACGACCCCTTGACCGGGAGTCTCCATGACCGGGGCATGGTGGTTCGCCAGAGGAAGGTACGGCAGGTGGCAAGTTATGCAACTCGCAGGGGCTCATCTACATTGCCTCGAGCTCCTCACCCAGCCCACACACCACAAGCCCCAAAAGCGCCTCGCCGACAGCGGGCCCCTCGTTCACAGCGGGCCCCTCGTTCACAGCGGGCCCCTCGTTCACAGCGAGCCCCTCGTGCACAGCAGGGAGTGCAGACCGTGCAGACATTGCACCCAATTTAAGAGCTGCATCGCAATGCCCGTGTGTTGAGTTTGTGCACTTTGTTTTTCCAAACACGGGTTTCAAATCTTCTGTGTAGGCTCTGGGTGGACTGTACACACTACAAACATACAATTTTCGTTCTTCTTTGCTTGTGTGCATTGGCTGCGGGACATTAATTGTTAGGGCACTAAGCTGCTCCTCATTGTGCTGGGCGACTTATTGAGTCACGAGGGCTTTGATAACCAGGGTGGCAACGCTCACTGGCGTTCCGTGTTGTTGTGGGCTCGCAAGTGTTATACCCTGTCAACCTCTGTATGCCCATGTTCTCCTGCAAGTGCGTTACATCTGGTTGTGACAGTTGTAACAAGGGAGCTGCAGGTGGCTGCGGCGGTAGCCGCACGTGAAGGGACTAGCTGGTGCAGAACCAGAAGAAGAGAAGGACGACGGGGCTACGAGGGGCTTGGCAAGTGCTGCTGTTCCGGCGAGCTATAAACCATATCTTGTTATCTTAACAACTGGCGACGAGGTTAAGACTACGACCCATGTTACTATAACAAGTATGTGAAATCTACCGCGAACATCATGCCAAAGTTAGAGCCATTCACGGGGGAAGGTGGTCAGGAATGGGAAGAGTATGTCGAGATTGTGGATCAGTTCTTTATCGCGAACAACGTCGTCGCAGACAAGCAACGAGCCGTGTTTCTGAGCAGCTGTGGCAGGCCAACGTACTCACTCCTGCGCAGGCTGCTGGCACCCATCAGACCTTCGGAGGCCCCTCTCGCCAGATGTCTTGAGTTGCTTACAGAGCATTACTCCCCGCGACCGTCGGTGATTGTACAACGGTATCATTTCTACTGCCGCACACAAGACATCGGGGAAACCATGAAGGAGTTTGTCGCCGGCCTGCGCCAATTGGCCGATCGGTGCGAATTCGGGGCGGAGTTGGCGAACAACCTTCGGGACCGCATCGTGCACGGCATCAGGAATGACGTGATGCGGAGGAGGCTACTGGAAGAGCCTAACTTGACGTTGGATCGGGCGGTGGAGTTAATCACGAGCATGGAAGCCGCCGCGAGAGGTGCTGAACAGATCACCGGCCGAGCAAGCGGGACAGCCGAGACAGCGGTGAACCGCGTGACAGCACCGTCGACATCGGCGCAGTCAGCGGAAGAGCGACGCAGCTGTTTCCGTTGCGGCGGCAAGCACCGGGAATCAACGTGCAAGTTTGTAAATAGTGTTTGTTTCAAATGCCGGCAACGAGGTCATATATCAAGACTGTGCCAGAACAAGACAAGCCACGAAGGCAGAGTCAGCAGCAACGACAAACATCGCGAAGGAAAAACGAAGCAGACGGTGAACTCAACTCAGACACCATCAAACCGTTCGGTGCACGTCATGCAAGCTCAAGACAGTGAAGAGTCAGATTCGAGCGTCGTGGGGGACCTCTGGCCGTTAAACCCGAGCGAAAAAATAGCGCTACCAGGAAACGGCCGAAAAGAGGCACCAGAGTTCAAGGACCCGCCAATTTTTGCAGAAGTGACGATACAAGGAAAAACTGTACAAATGGAGCTGGACACCGGAGCTGTGTTTTCGGTTATGGATGAGACTGAGTTCAAAAGACGGTTTCCAGATACCGTCATCGAACCCTCAACCGTTAAACTGCGGGGCTACTTCGGTCAGCTGGCTGCCGTAGTCGGCAAGGCGACGGTCATGGCGGAGTTTGGCGGGAAAGCTGAGCTACTACCTTTGTTTGTTGTACGAGGTGGTTCCCGGGCTCTTCTGGGACGGAACTGGGCAAGGGCTTTCAACATGCCTCTAGATCAGCTCGTCAATGTGCATCAGGTGAGCAGCACTGAAGAGTTGGCAGGCAGATTTCACTCCGTGTTTTCTGAAGGATTAGGGACGCTGAAAGGAATGAAAGCAACTATCAGCGTACCGGAGGGAAGCAGACCCAGGTTTTTCCGACCGCGAACTGTACCTTTTGCGTTGCAAGACCTGGTAGCGCAAGAGTTGCAACGCCTACAGCGCGACGGGATTTTGACCCCCGTACGAACGTCAGAGTGGGCGGCGCCTATCGTACCTGTACTAAAGAAGGATGGTAGGATACGAATTTGTGGCGACTTTAAACTCACAGTCAACCAAGTGGCTATTACAGAAGTGTATCCGGTACCGAGACTGGAAGAGATGTGGGCGAAGCTTGCTGGGGGAACAACGTTCTCTAAGCTAGATCTCCGCGATGCATACCAGCAGATTGAACTGGAGCCGGCAGTTAAGAAGTTTGTCACAATTAACACGCAGAAAGGACTGTTTCAATACAACAGGCTGCCTTTCGGAGTAGCGTCGGCTCCCGCCATATTTCAAAGAGAGATGGAAAATCTTTTACGAGATTGTAACGGCACCATTGTCTATTTTGACGACATCTTGGTCACAGGGGCAACAGAAAATGACCACTGCCAGAATCTGGAGGCAGTCTTAAAAAAGTTAAGTGAGGCCGGGTTGAAACTCAAACTGGCAAAGTGTTCACTTTTCCAAAGAAGTGTGGAATATTTGGGACACATTATTGACGCTGAAGGAATTCACCCCGCACCCAAAAAAATCGAAGCGGTAGTCGAGGCGCCAGAACCCTCGAATGTCAAAGAACTACAGAGCTACCTTGGATTACTAAACTTTTACCGAAAGTTTATGCCAAACGTGTCATCGGTGTTGCATCCCCTCCATAAACTGCTGAAAAAAGGGGAGGCCTGGAGTTGGGGTGCTGAGGAACTAGCGGCGTTCAATACAAGCAAAGCGATGTTGACGTCTGCACCAGTGCTAGTGTATTATGACCAGACATGTACAAATTACTCAAAAAAGGTAGTCAAGTTAAGTTACTGAGCATCGACGCCAAAAGTAATTGGAGTAGAGTAGAAATTACGCATTTGTAATAGTAATTGAGTAAACTACTAACTACTGTAAAAAGTAGCGAGTTACTTTCAAGTTACTTTCGAAGTTACTTTTTTATATTTTTGTGGTGGCGAAATGAACACCAGTTTTGATCAATGAAAAACCCTGCGAGCCTAAAATAAAACAGTCTATAGCTTGCGTTTTCGCCAAAATAGTTTATTCGCTCGCAGAACTCTCAAAGTTCTTGATAAGAGAGTTTTCCCCTTTTCCTTTTAAAGACGCCCCCTGCCAAGCTAAATGGACGTTCCACCGTGGCACTGAATGGAACGGTAGCGTTGAATTTGACAAACGGGCTGTGCAGGGTCGGATAAGCGAGTGTCGGCATCTTAGGTGTCCATGACGAAACATGTGAGGTTCGCCTCGGGTAGAGGGTCTTTTATAACAAACTATGCTCCTTTTTTCTTTTTTCTTCGTCAAGTTGAGATTTTTATGACTGGCCCCTCCTAATTCCGACGTCGTTCTGAGAGTACGCTGAGCGAGTGCACCAGACCGTCAAGGGTTCAAGTCTCGCGCCACGACGATGAGATCATCCGGACGACTGCGCGTCCCGTTGTAGTGCTAGTGCTACGCTACTGAAAAAAGAAATGTTTTGGTCTAACAGAAGATGAACCGAAGTATACTTCGCCGCTGACGCCGGGTCCAACAAAAGGATCTCCCAAGGGTAACTCGCAATCCTCGCCGGCGACTACAATATTCTGACGCGTCTGACACGCCTGACAAGTAAATCGTTTTTTACAAAGAGGAGGTCTCCCTGGCGTGGATGGTCGGAAGGACACGAAGCATTACGTGAACAAGCGTCGTCGCTCGTATACAGTTCCAGCTGGAAGCGGGAACGTACTTCCATGAACGGATTATCCGTGCCAGGGTTTGTGCGCGGGGGAGTCCGGCTTTGCAAAGGCGTATGCGCTGACGACAAGGCGACCATAGGAACAGGCGCCCAGCTGCGAGGTCATTCCAGTGGCGCCTCCCGTGGAACCTACCGCTTGAGTCAGAACTCATTCAAGACAGACAACAACTCTCGGAGTGTCCCCGTCTTTCACGGTTGCAGCTGGAAACGCGGCGCCTGCATGCATTTCCGGATTAGGTCAATACCCGACCAAGGCTTGTTAAGCATCTCTTCCTGCATTCGTGCGTGGGGTGTTATGTTTTGGCTGCTCGTCGCCACCTTGACCCAAGGACGCCTTCCCGAACAAGCTAGGGGGCCCCATGTTAAGGAATGCCTCTTCATCTGCCGGCGTCTTATTCATTTCTGCGCTCAAACTTTCGTGATGGGCAAAATTAGCACTATATAATTTCGAAAGTAGTTAGTAATTTGAGTAGAAGTTACCTGAAAAAAGTAGTTAAATTAAACTACTAATTACCTAAATCAAATTGTAATTGAAAGTTACCAAGTTACTCAAGAAAGTAGTTAAACTACAGTAGTTTGAGTAGAGTAGTTGAACTACGTCCAAGTCTGATTATGACCCGAGCCAGCCGGTGGTACTATGCTGCGATGCGTCACCATATGGTGTTGGTGCGGTCTTGGCGCACAGAACAAGTTCCGGGGAAGAAAGGCCTATCGCTTTTGCATCCAGGCGTCTATCCGCAGCTGAAAAAAAACTACAGCCAACTAGATAAAGAGGCCCTGGCCGTAATATACGGAGTGACTAAATTCAACCAATTCCTGTGGGGTCGACAATTCGACATTTGCACAGACCACAAGCCATTGCTGGGTCTTCTAGGACATGATCGGGGAATCCCACAACAGTGCTCTCCTCGAGTGCTTCGATGGGCGTTAACGTTGAGCGCCTATTGCTATCGACTGGTATATCGACCAGGGGTCAATCTAGGAAATGCGGATGGGCTGTGTCGGCTGCCACTGCCTGGATCCTCGTTCAAGGACCACGCGGCTGGGGAAGTGTTCATGCTGGAAAAGGCGTTTCCGTCGTTGTTGTCGGCAGCAGCGGTAGCACAGGCTACAAATAAGGATCCCATAGTGTCGACAGTACGAGAGGCTTTGTGGTCTGGGAAGCGTCTGCCGGAATCTGCTGATTGGAGGACGTTCTCATGTCGACTAGAGGAATTTTCAGTGCAGGACGGCTGTGTATTGTGGGGTTGCCGAATAGTAGTGCCAACATCACTAAGGCCAGCGGTGTTGAGCGTGCTACACAAGACACATCCGGGTATTGAGAAAATGAAAATGGTCGCTCGGAGCCATGTCTGGTGGCCAGGCATAGACGAGGCTATTGAAAACAAAGTAAATGGTTGTACCATATGCCAAGTTCACCGGCGGGCACCGAGGTCGGTACAACAAACACCATGGCCATTCCCGGAAAATGCATGGTCACGTCTACATGTTGACTTTGGAGGGCCGTTTCAGGGCATCTATTTCTTGGTGCTAGTTGATGCGTTCTCCAAGTGGGTGGAAGTGCACCGGGTGCCCTCACCATCGGCTAAAGCCACAGTGGAGTGCTTGAGATCAATCTTTGCCACACACGGCCTACCTGATGTGGTCGTTAGTGATAACGGCCCGGCGTTCGTCAGTGTGGAATTCAAAGAATTCCTGGCAAGAAATGGAGTTCGTGCTATCACTATTCCACCGTATCACCCTGCCTCAAACGGCGCTGCAGAGAGGGTGGTACAAACGATAAAAGAAAAGCTAAAGAAAGCTAAACCAGGATGTTTCGAAGTCAAGATTCCCAGAATTCTTTTTAATTACAGAACGACGCCGCATCACCTGACTGGACGAACACCAGCAGAGTTGTTGATGGGGCGGCGCCTAAAGACTCCCCTGGACCTGCTGCACCCAGATCTCCGAGTCAGAGTAGGGTTCAAGCAGCTACAGCAGAAGGAGCGAGCGGACAAATCTGCAAAAGAGACGGATTACCACAGCCTGGTGATCGTGTCTGGGCTCGAAATTTCAGACCAGGAGATCGTTGGGTCCCTGCAATAGCTGAGCATCCCACCAGTGCATCGTCGGCACGTGTGATGCTGGAAGAGGGCGGCACCTGGAATCGCCACGGGGATCACCTGAGGCAGCGAGCACCAGTCCCACCACAAGACACCTTGGATGTGCAGCAGCCATTGGAGAGTGCACAAGACAACATGGATGTGCAGCCACCATTGGAGAGTGTAGTGAACATGCCTCTTGGACAACAAACTTTCATGCGGCCCGAAGACAGCGTAGCTAGGCAGACACCATTAGGCAGTGTGGTAAACCTACCTAGTGAGCGTGTGCGTGACATGGGTGGTTCTTGTGTGTCTAGAGCCGATATACAGACTCCGAGTGCGGTGCGGGGACGCTCAGGACAGGATGTTCAGGGCGAACCTGTGAGAAATGACACTTTGAGACGTTCAACTAGACAGCGCAGACCTCCGATACGGTACTCTCCTTGATTGACACTGTGAGTTGAGGGGGAGGAGTGTGACAGTTGTAACAAGGGAGCTGCAGGTGGCTGCGGCGGTAGCCGCACGTGAAGGGACTAGCTGGTGCAGAGCCAGAAGAAGAGAAGGACGACGGGGCTACGAGGGGCTTGGCAAGTGCTGCTGAAAAGTGCCAATGTCGTGTTTGCACTGACGGTGTAGCACAGTGTATATACACTATATTTTTAGTAGGTACTTTTAATTCAAATGTGACGGTGGTAAAAACTTCGACAGAGGTCAATTTAGACCAGCCATCATGGGCACTCTCCCAGCTGTTCACCCATAACTATGATGCTCACTGCAGTCTTCATGTTGGTCATGTGCACTGCAGGCAGCTTTAACCATTTCATACAACTGCCAAAGTGGGTATGAAACCAGTTGGTTCAGGCTATTGGGGGGGGGGGGGGGGGGGATCCTGAGTTTTAAGGGCAAAGACAAGGAAGACCTCTCAGTGATTGGCCTTATGCCTCGAGCAGCAAGTTAGCTAACTGGTACTCAGGCTCCAAGAAATGTAGGCGAATATTGAATTTATGTCAGTTATCGCTGCAGATTATGTCTTGCGCGTAAAAATTGCACTACTCTTCAGGTTTCTTTACTGTAACATTAACTTCACACTCAAAACTGCTTTGCGGATCAGCTTCCAGTGTGAACGGGCCACAAGCAACACACAATATCAATGTGGAACCAAAGAGTCAACCTGTATAAATTGGGCACGAACAAAACATTACTTTCATGCACGTCACAAACCCCTTTAATGTGTGGCAGCATCACTTCTGTCAACTCGATTCAGCTGGCACATTCTTTTGCATTGCTGTTCATAAATCTTGCATCTTTAGACAGAGCATTTGAATAATCGCCAAGCCCCAAACAAATCTAATACAAAATTGCTCGACTTGCCGAGTTTTTTTTTTTTTTTGTAAGAGATTATTTTAATCTAGAGCAGTACATCATGATCCCAGTGTGTCAAAGCTGTGATCGTGGACCACTAGTCATTACCTGCAACAATGGTTCTGTCACTTAAGTGACATGCGATTTCATTAGAGTGAGATGTAGTCTCCTGCAATATGAAAAACCCACAAGGAGTGCGTGGCCGAGACGGTGGTTGGCATCACTCAGCTAAAGCGCCATATGTACTTAGTTTCGGTTTCGCTGCAGAGAGCAGTTTGTGAGCGTCATGCTACGGCTATGTCCTACTAACGCGGCACGTCCTGTCTGACAGAGCAGCCTGAGCCAAGGCGATGGTTTGGACTCTGATAAAGCGCGATATTGATGCCATCCTTCTCACCAATGAATGTGCTCTTGAACAAATTTCATCTTTTAAATATAGGACTCGGGTATAACTTCTATATTTGTTTATTTTGCATTGCCTGTTCGAACATTTTACATCAGAAACAACTGATAAAAGCATTGATAACTCGTATGTTTCAAGCCTTCATGACCATATCTTTGGGCATGACATCGATGAAGCGCGCGCTTCCACTAAACCGAAAGCAAAAACTGTTAAGAGTGTCCGTGCTCGGCTGAGCACCGAGTACCTTCCTCTCGAACCAGAATGGAATCACCTGAAGCGTGCGCAGCGACCCTGATAGCCACCGTCTCAACCATGCGCTCCTAGTAAGTCTTTCAAATTGCAAAAGACTGTACAAGCCATTGATAGCTTTTCTCGATGCATACAAGAATTGCCGAATGCATGTGTCCCCTGTCAACAGAGGAGTTAGTTCCTACTCACCACAATCAGCAGCCGGCTGCCCACCTCCTGAAGGAGCTGGCTGGCTGACCGGCTGCAGCGGCACCTCTGGAGGCGCCTCCAGGCTCTCCTCTTGGTAGAGAAGCTCTGCTGGCAGTGGAGGCTGCAAAGCAGATTCCCTGTAATCACTGCTACCCCTCTACTGCATTGCAACAAAACGTGTAGTTCCTTTTCAACATAAAACATTTGTTTTTTCTTGCTGGGTGGCCAAAATGTTTCAATATGCACGCGCGTTTTCCCATAGGAATGCACAGGAGCACCGCAAAAGTAGACTGGTTGCTGTCTGCTTCAATTTGCCTCCCGGAAGTCGCATAGACACTAGTGCCAGTTGAACCTCTAGCGTAGATTATAATAACTCTATGGCTCCAACACGTGATACACTGCTGCCTCACCAGTGTGCCTCACATCGGCCAAGTGGTCAGGTGCCCTGAAAATAATTAATGCAATAACCGTACAACACAAATAAATAGACAAAACTGCAGAAATTTAGAAATCTACTTATTTTTGCTGATTTTTCAAGCTGAAATCTACTACTATTTTCTGTGGAACTGTGGCAACACTGCTCTCACCGCGAAGCGGCGTGAACGCAGGCCAGGGAGTGGGTTAACGAGCTCTCCAGTGATACACGCGCCGTCCGACTTTCTTTCGGACGGCACTTGTAGGCGCGAGTGGAGTGCCGTCGGACGGCACTGTAGACACAGCCTTACATAAAAAGTGGGTTTCTCACCGAGGTCTCGGACGACGACGGGAGGGACTGCCTGGGACGCAAGCCACCGCAGCCCCTCGATGAGTCCCTCCCGACGATGGCCAGGATCCGGGTCTCAACCTCGTTGAGGGGACCCACCGGGTTGGCCCCACCGCCCGTCCGCGCCGCCTCCACCGCCAGCAGGCCGTCGTGCTTCCGAGCGGCACACACTCGGGCATTCCACAAGTTCTTCCATTCAACCCTCTCCTTCCAGGCTGGTCCTTCCGCGTTGAGGCGGCCCGTAATAACGTCCCAGAGGGCCGTCCTCTCCGCCGTGGTCAGCGTGGACTCGGTTGCTGCCCGGACCAACACTCGATTTGAAAACATGTAATCAATGAGCATGTCGAGCTTTCGGTCCGAGCAGCGAGCCCCTTGCTTCTTTCTTTTCGCCGCGGGAGTCGAGGCGCAGCCGCTTTTGTCAGCCATTGTCAGAGAAAAACAACGGAGCAGGAACGGTGCGAACCTCGAATGCCGTTTTAGAGTTACATATAAACGCGAACTATTTATAATAAAATAACGGATGTCATTTATGTATTTCGAATACGGATATCTCTGAATTTAATATGTATATTTGTTCTGCTTTTTTCCCGAAAAAATAGCACCGCAGTCGACGAAGCGCGTGCTCCCCAGATTTCCCTCTCGGGACTTCCTCGCTCCTAAAAATCTGTGAAGTTTCAAGTTAACAAGTGCCGCGAACCGTGACGTCGTTGTGAAGATGCCGCCCGATGAAGTTGGGTGCTTGTGAAGTTATGGCTCCTCCCCCATGGCCACGTCACGATGAACTTAGTTTATAGGTTTCACCAGCATAGACAGACAGGTGATAAAAGGCAGGCAAGTGATTATTCCGGCGAACACGTAGCTCGCATCGGGATGCGGAGCGCGACTCGTAAAACGCGTTCTAGTAGACCGTTTTGGGCACCGGCTCCGAGTGTTGTGTAACCGCAGGACAGCGTGAAACACGTGTGCTCAAGTTTATGCGTCCGGATCTACCATCTGATACAGTGTCGACTAGGACGTTTCTTTTAACCGTAACTTCCTACAAAAAAAAAAAAAAAAAAAAAGCCGTGTTTTTTTTGTTTTTGTTTTGCGCCCCGAATGAAAGCTGACCGCGTTCTGGCGATGATTCAAGCGACCAGCTGTGTCCCCCGGCTCCCCGGACCCTTTTTCCTCCAGTTCCGTGTCATTTTTCTTTTATAGACGTGATGGCGGTAGGTTTGCAGCCGGAGCAATATTTGTTCGATGCAGGACGGTCCATTCGTCGCATGACGATTCATCACAGGCCGACTGGTAACACGCCCGCTCCTTACAGCGGAACATGCGTTAAGGAGAATTCGTCACAAGGGTAACCACAATAGTTCGTCCTCTAGAAAATGCTTTTTTTTGGTTTGTTTTATGAGGGGGGGTAGGGGGGTGGGGGGGGGGGGGAGGGGTCAACCTGGCAAAGCCCCTACAAGGTCAGCATTGCTAATCGATCGATGGTGAACAAGCTGAAAGAAACGTAGCTCCGGGTTCAGTTCTGATCGAGGAATGCTGCGGTTACCTGGGCACGATTATTTTCGAACCCGTACTTCATTCTGAAAGATGGAGGTAATCGCAACGGTGAGAAGGAACAATGCACTGTGTTTTCGGAGTTGTCTCAAAAGATCGCAACCGAAAGCAGAAATAACATCTCATACAGCCAGTCTTGTACGCGTTACTGAAAAAAAAAACAAAAAAAAAACACCGATTACAATTACAATCACTTTATTGAAAAATGTGACTGATTACGAAGATTCGCCCTCTTAGGGACGTGCCTCCGTCGCCGCACCCGATGATTAGATGTTTCAAGAAATGTCAAGTTTGTGTTTTCTGCTTTTTTAGGTCTCGTACCTTCAGAAGCTACATAAAAAAAAAATGAAAGAAATAGTGGGAAACAAAAAGTTTTTTTTTCTTATTAGTTCCGCTACTCCGTTGAAAAACGAAGTCTAATAAATTAAAATTAGTATTATAACACTGCTGTCCTCGCCTATACACCTTTCCAAAAAACACTCGACCCCTGGGGCAACAGACCGTTTTCGAACCCAGTCACTGAGTTTGAGGCTAGACTCTCACCGGCGTCCCTCCTAACCCTAACCGAGTGGACTGTGATTTCGATAGGCGCAGCCTGCGTAGGCGCAGTTTCAAACGCTGCTGGCGGCTAAATTCTCGTCTTTTCCCGCTATATTTTTTGTTTCATGGTACATGTATGTTCCCTAGAACATTGAGAAAGCATTGTGCCACATTTGAAAAAGAAAAAAAGCTGTAAACTATTTTTGTTGGATACGCGCGCGACAGAACGAATGCGACTAGAATGTATAGTTCGTTATTTTTTTTTTCTTACGATAAGTTTTGACGGCGCCGCGGGATTCGTCGGATGTGAAACGACAAAGCGCTTTGCTGTAAAAAATAAATTGCAACAGAAGAGGGCCGAAAGGCATGCATTTTTCATGCTCACAAATAACGCGTTTACCGATGGACAGGACACGGACCTACGATTGAGGAAGTGTTAACATTCTAACAATATATCGTACGTACCACACGATGCAGCGTTATCCGAAAAGAATTTATTTGAGAAAGATCTCAAATAACACAGTTACAGTCGACGACAGTCACATCTTGACGATCGGACGGAATCCGAGCTGACTTCGTTTTGAGGCACGTTTTGGGGAGAGCTTCCTTTTTTCACAACCGCACCAAGGCAAAGAAACAAACGCGACTGACCCGTTTCCCACCCCAACCCGGACAACTATGTTTGGAGATGACTGAGGATTCTACGCGGATTATCTCTGGGAGGGGGAGAAAAATGTGCGCAAAATTGCGTCAAGGGCCGTTCGACGTCCTTCACCTCCTTCGTTTCCCGTGAATGTCGACCAGAAAAGCTTGAATGGCAGGCACTTACCAGCCTTATTTCTCACAATGGAAGATAGCACGAAAAGGGGTAAGCAGCACGCATAAAAAAAAAAAAAAAGTAAGTGGAAACTTTCAAGAGGGGCGAGAAAACATCGAATGCAAAACCGCAAAAACGTAGGTAGAGAACCGCGCTGAGCGGGTCTTCACAGTCCCAGAGAGCGGCAGAAAATTTCTAGTTGATAGAGGGCGCGAGAGTCGCTCCAGCCGCATCAGCATCAGCAACATGGCGGCGGCCTAGGAGCGGTTTTTGGAAAGGTGTTTATACTGGTCAACCAGGCAGTGTTGATGAAACAGCTCCGATGAAATGTCCGGACCCGGTAATACCTCACAGCCACTCGTGATCAGAGGTCCCAACACATCTGGCAATTTGAATGTAACGTTACCACTATACAGAGGGAACAACATTGCTTCCGTTATTATTATTATTATTATTATCACGGTTATAGCTAATACAAACACTCTAATTCACTACATTAGACGGCACCATCTTGTAGGATTTTTCTTTTATTGTGCCCATGTGACTTCTTTTACACTAGTCCTTACTGGTGTTTCATCGTAATTCGGGCATTGAAAGAATTTTTGCTGCCGATCCTACCATTTATTGTTACCCTTTCGCAGCAAAGGGATTTTATGCTGGCATTACACACGAAATAAGAATGTAGCCACACCGTCCCAATCTCAAACTACAGCATAATGGCCTGACACAGCTGTAGTGCAGCAGTACGATGAGCAGGTTTGTATTTTCAAATATCCCAAGAAGCTATCCGGTGGTAAAAATAAAAGAACCGCCCATGGCCAGTGCGTACAAGAAAAGGCAGTGGTGACAGGAAGCGCAGGGCGTCTCTTTCGTACGGCCGGCACCCAGGGCGGGTGGTGCACAAAAGCCCACGATGTCAAAAGCCCCGTGTCATTAGCCTTGCGGCAAGCGCCCCGTTCTTTCTGCCCCGTTTGCAAAAGCCCCTGTTTCAGAAGCCCATGACTCAATTCCCCCGTGTTAACAGCCCCGGCCCCTTGATGCACTTTGCTCAATCCTATATCTAATAACGTTTCAAAATGACCGTTAGCCTTTCATGAAACTTATTTATTCACAAAACATATTTACAACATTTGCATAGCAACAGAGTTGGTACGCTTAGGTGCCGCAGTAGCGTTCGATCTTCTGAAGAAACTCGTTCAAGTTTAGGGCGCCGTCCCGCAAGTCGTTCTCCTGCTCCTTGATGGCGTCGTCCTCCTCGTTCCACTTCTTTAGTCGCTTATAGCCGATTCACATGACGGACTGATCCGCGGACGAATTGATCACGTGATGACATATCCGCGGTTCGTCCGTCTCCCAAGCGCATCCACACGAGGGAGACGACGAGCAGACGCCAGCGAGGACGGACCAATCCAGCTCGCCACCCCACAGTGCCGCGAAACTCCAACATCGCACCGTGGCACCGTTGTCCAAGAGAGAAATCGACGTTTGCTACCGCGATTGAGAATCGTACGCTGCTGTTACGCACAGATCCGAGACAAAACACCGGGGCAGGCTTCGCACCAAGCGCCACTAACTTTACTAACCCAAAGCATGACAGTGACAAGCATGGTCCTGCTCGAGAAAGCCTCGGCGTAGACGCGACGAAGTTCTGGGCTCGCGGAGGGGCGTTTGGAGATGCCTTCAAGCACTCCGCGCTCGTGCACAACACTCAAGCACACCACATTCACAACTTACAAGAGAGGTCTTGCCCGGTGCGGCATGCGACAGATACCGTGCCATGTGCGGCATGGCACGATACCTGTCACAGCGCCAGACAACAGTCCCATTCTTGTTACGATGTTGAAAACAGTATTTGTACCCGTCTAAGTAGAGGGCATCCTTTCCCTTCTGCGTCTTAACCACTTCCATCTTGGCAAGTGAATCCACTGCTGGCCAATGTGGCCTTAAATACCATCAGCCTCGAAGGAACTGCAAACTCCTGCAATTGTCTACTTCTTCATTCCCCCAGGGGTTTTCCTGGTCTGCTATCCTAATCTTATTGTTCCTTTCTGTTCCTTTCACTTCATGCACCCTCTGCTGTAGCCTTGGAAGAGTCGAGGTCAAGGATCGGAACAACGGCAGTCGTAGCACAGAGGGGAACGGGGACAGTGAAGACGAAGCTTTCCACACCGAGGGAAAATGAAACGGGGTCACTGTGCATGGTGTGAAGACGCGCAACAATGACGAACGAAACACCGTCATTGTTCCGACCTGATTCGGGCAGAAAGTTGTGCGACGTTAGTGAAGACGCGGCTTTTGGCATGCTTACGCTATGTTGGCAAATATGACTGTACGCGAGGTGAAGCAACACCACCTAGACAGAAGGCCTCCGCATGGTTTCCTCTTCCTCTATGAAACGTCATCACAGTCGGATCGCGCTCGGTCGGCTAATGGACCCGAGCCCGACCTTCGACGCGCTGATTGGCCACGAGCCGCAGCCGAACACTGACGCAGCACTCGTGCCCAATCTCTCGCCTCGATCGATCTGACTATGATGACGCGTGTGGAGGCCTTCTGTCCAGGTGGTGTTGGGTGAAGACACAAAACAATGACGGTCGAAGCGCGAAGGGAAATATGGGGCGGGGCTTTTGGCACGTGGGGAATATGAAACGGGGCCACTGACCGCGGGGCTTTTGAGACGCGGGGCTAATGACACGGGGCTTTTGCGACAGGGGTTCTGCACGCGGGGCAATCGTGCTACACCCCCCAGGGCGCACTGATATGCACCCTGTTGCTCTCACGAAGTCGGGAGACGTTGACGCATTATTGAAGGTGTACCCTTTTTCACACATAGGCGTGCACCACTGGAGAATGGGGGTGCGTGGTTTTTGGAAAGCGCTTTCTACCATTTCTACGCGCGAGGGCTCCTGCAACCCAAGCATTGTGGACAGTTACGCACTCGCGCCCGTGTCTTTGCCAGCGTTGCACACAAGTTGTACAACTTCGAAAAAGCATAGTTCAAAATTGGCGGTCCTACTTTTCCATACCGCTGCAAAACCCCATCTCGCTCAGATCACTTGGCAGCTGGACAAGTTGGGGCAGGGGGCCTTCAGTTGGGGATTATCCGGTACATTGTCCTCTGAACAATGAACCGACGCGCGACGTGCCAGAGGGTGAACACGTGAAAGGAGGTGTGTAAGAGCGGAGAGGGAAACTCAAGGTCGCAAGCGACGGGAAAAGGGGTTTCGAAATCGGCGGGCAGGTTCCGCAGCATTTCCTCACACGGACAGCCAACGCCAACCTGGTGGTTCAACTAATGTCTTGTTCAAGATGGCCGAATGGAAACGGCGCCGAGCGCCGTTTCCATTCGCCCCTGGTGTAGTCCACAGACGATCGCGTAACCTCAAAGACACGCTAGTAAACTCTCGGATAAACTCATCGCCACCACCTAACGAATGTAGGCCTTGCATGCACCCAGGATGTCTGATTTGTAAACAGATGCAGCACAAAAACACGGCCAGCAGCACGCACTCGTAGTTCTCGATTAAAATTAAAGGGCACCTAACATGTGCCTCGTCAAATGTCGTGTACTTATTCGAGTGTACGGTATGCAAAATGCAATACTTAAGGCAGACTAGAACGGCATTTAGACAGCGCTTTAATAATAACAAATCTCACGCCATAAATCTTCCGACACTGCAGTCTGCCTCTATCCAAACATCTCGCTCTCCCAGAACACTCGTTTGATAAATTGTCAGTGCCGCTCGTAAAATCTGGATTTAAATCAAATCGCGAACGTGAACAGCGTGGATCCTACCTAATTTACCGATTCAATGCTATTAAACAAGGAATAAATGAAAGCCCCGGTACTCTAGCCTTGATTAAAATGCTAACAGACGAATAGCAACAGCGATCAAGGGACATGTTTTCAGTTCCCTGACGTTATTGTTAGCAGTGGTACTGTGTTTCGGCCGGAGCTGGACCATCAACTTTTACTCATGTTGAATTAGCCTGAGACTGGGGTAGAGAAGAAACATCAAAACGTAGAAGGGACAGAAAATAGACAGGACGATGTCTCAAACTCTGCTATCTTATTTATTTAGTCCACTTTCTTATATAGTCTCAATCTCCAAGGTGATTTCCACCAACACAAAATACCAAAAGGACGAAATCTATACAGTTCAAGTGCCACAGTCTTCACCACACAATGCAAGAACGTTGACACATCTACAGATCGACGCGATAAGGCAACATCCATTGACCATCAAACTTGAACAAAAGAATCTCTTCCCCTATTATTCCTAACACAGTTCATACCTCTGAATCACAACTCGCCCTCTCCACATAAAAAAACAAACAAAAAAAACCTACACGCAGACACTGAACCGGTAGGTGGACCAATACATTAAAGATCCACACAAAGCAAAAAAAAAAAAAAAAAAAAACATAAAAAAACAAGCAGGTCGCATTTCAAACAACCTAATAAAAAAGAGTGTAGTTCTTAAATGTATTGGCCCATAGCCTCTTCAGTGTGTGCGTGTAGGGTACTGTAAAACCTTTTATTTTCGCGGGCCCTATTTTTCGCAAATCGGTCACAGATGACATAATCGCGACCACTAAATTTCGCGAATTCCAGACGCCTGCGTTGAAAATCGTAAGGACCGAAATTTTCGCGCGCCCTTAAATTTCGCGAATTCTTCAATTCGTGAAATTCGCGAAAATTGAGGGCTCCTGAACATTAAGGGTTTTAAAGTATTTTTTTTCCTCCGTCTGGGGGGGAGGGGGGGGGGGCGTACCCAAATTCGCCGACCTAGGTTGCCCGTTGACCATAGTTGCCAGACTACCGCTAGTCCGGCGGGTGTTGAGGGAAAGGGTGAATATTGCAACGAAGAGAAGGGAAGGAGGCGGAGGAGGAAATGCGTGAACGAAGAGAGAGGATATAAATAGAGGGGGGGGGGGGGGGGGGGGAGGCCTGCGGGGGAGCGTAGCGCGTTTTCTCCGCCGCCAATGTCCGGTCGCTGGTGTCGTCGCGGTACTGGCGGTACCAGCGCGCTACCCTCGCCGTCGATGACGCTTGTTCCCGTTGCGCTCGCGCCATCCGTTTAGATATTCTGCCTCCTGCTTTGAGGCGCTGGCGTCATATGAGCGTTTTCTAATGTCGCCATAAAAACGTGCTCGCGCCGCGTACGCAGGAATTCGTTCAGATGACCCGTAGTAAAACGAAAGCGTGCTTCAATTGGTGCTTGCAAATAAACCCCAAGGTTTATTTGGAGGACTGCTTGAACTGGAGTGGGTGGCCCTAAAAAGGGCCGTTTGCTGAGCGTGTTCAGGCACACGGATACTTCCAGCCGATGGCTTCCAGAAGCCTGAGGAAGGGGTCCCTGCGCGTGGTTCGGCCGTTGATGGAGTTCCACCAGTACAGGTTAGGTGCGACGGTAGCAGAGTCTTGCTTGTCCCCTTGCCTCTCTTGAAGAGGTCTTATTTTAGGGCAGTCCAGGCGGACTCGATCTTCTGGGTGTGAGCGCCGGTTTCGGGGTCATCGAAGTTTCGCTGTAGTTCACGGTGAGATGGTTGAGTACCATGTGTTCCAGTTCATCGTGAACTGTCCACAGGCCATCGTAGCCCTTCCACTTGTCTGTGACTACAGTGGTTCCCGGGTAGACGTTCCTGGCTACGAGGCGTGCAGGGTCCTCCGGTTCCTTTTCTTCACTTCGAACAGGCGAAGCTCTCCCGTAGATTCTGAATTCAGGCAAACAATCCAAGGACCCTTGTCCTCGGTTCCGCGGTAGTGGTCGCTGCTGCAACCAGGCACGTTGTCGCCCGCCAGAAGTCGTCCGCAAATATACTTCCGCTTGCCCCGGAAGAGGGACTCGTCTACTTGGACGACCTGGCCGACACCTCCCAGTGGGGGCCAACTCGCCAGCTCGTCGGCGACGGCTTCCTTCATGAAGTTCTTCCAATCGCACAGGACGTCATTTCCCATCAGGAAGACGTCTTGCACGGCTTCTGCCGTCTGGATACTGGAGTACTCCTTTGTCAGGGAGAAGCAAATCCACAGGATCTCCCTCCGGGAGATCTTGACGTTGGGGCGGCTTACGACGTCCACGAATGAAAAGAAAGATGGCCGGGACGGCCCGCCACGGAGAACGTCTACAAAATTCTCCTGCGAAAGCTGAAATAAAAAATTCAAACTATTAGTGGGCGCGAAACTGCGTTCGTTCGTGAACTGTTAGATGAGAGAATGTGAAAACAATTAGGCTCGCTGAGTGGCCATTGTGAAGGAAGGGCATATTAATTATCTTTTCAGGCGTAATACGAAAATATCACACGCATGATTACGCTTACCTCCTTCCTGCAGGAGCCGCACCGGAAAGTTGGACGTGCGCCCTTCGGGTTTTCCCAAAAACGCGTGATGACCGAACCACCGCAGCTCGGAGCCTTGGGGTCGAAGCCGAGCACCCCGCAGGTGCCCCGAAGATCATCAATAGCGGCAGGTCTTCCGCGTCGACGGGGTGCGGAGTCCGGTGTGGGCTGAAGCGGGGGGACGGGGCTCAGGCCGTACATTCTGCAAAACTCGAGCAGCGCTCGGGGATCCGACAATATTCGAAATAGCGTAAAGGCACCGGGGTCCACTCGTCGGGCAGGTAGAGAAGCGGTCGTCGTGATCGAAGATCAAGTTGCACACACAAAATCGGCGATCCTGCCCGTTTATATACCCACAAAATGAGAAAGGGGAGCGGTTTTTAGCCAAAGGTCAACGATTTACACAAGAGGGAACTTCTAGACAGTGCAGTTGCTGTGCTTTGTTAATTTGGATGTCGAAATCATTAACAAAGGAGTGAACTTTGTAACAATAGTTTGAAACCTGTGTGTCATCCCGAAACCAGAAAGCAGTGATACACTTCTCGACTTGAAAGCCCGAACACCTTTCACCCCCCCCCCCCCCCCCCCCCCCCTCCTTAGGCGCGCAGGTTTTATCTCAAGGTGGGCAACGGACATGGGCAGTAGCATATTTGAGGCGCGAACGTCACCGCTATTGTTCAATGTCTTTCGGGTGTGTGTGTCCGGCTTGGGAACGAGAAGGTCGCCTTTCCCGGATCCCGACTTCTTTGTTTGCTAGGTGTCCACGTGAGAAGCGACGGCCTTGAAGGCACCGTTGATCGAGCTTCGTCGACGGAGGAGAGAAAAAGCATATTCGGGGGCCATCAGGGAATAACCCAAATGACTAACATTGCACACACGTATGCCGTCTCTGAACGCGCAGAATCCCGATGCCGCAGCGTTTCACCGCTTAAAAGCCACGTGTCTGCCACGTGTAAAACACGACTCGCGGTACAGGACTGCGCTACTCTATTCCATTCATTTTCCAAAATGTGGTTATCAAAAAGTGCTTTTACTTTTCACCTTGATAAAAACGTCGCTGCACATGCGCGTAAAACACCCGAAACAAAAAAAAAGTTCCTTTATTAAAAACTACCGAGTGCAGAAAACCAGCTCCTCAAAGCAGGGGACGGGCTACCTAAGCGGATTGCCGCGGCGCAGGGATGGGCAGTATCGTTACAGTATTTTAGAGATATTTTCGAGTATCTGTATCGAGACACATTTGAAATATGTATTTGTATCTCAGTAACAAAAATACATTTACTCTGTATCGCTTGTTTCGCGATACCTCACAGCCACCAACTATAAAAAAAAAAAAAAAAGAACTGTGGGTTAAAGAAGGTCACTTGCAAGAATAACAAAATAACCTCGTCTCACCAAGCCTTACAATCTGTCGAATTTAGCAGAGCGAACGCTGTAAAGGAGTTGAATGGAAAAAAGGTACGGCCCCGTTATCCAAACTCCCTGCACTGAATCCCGGACGAAAGCTCACCCATTTTTTCACAGCAGCAGGAAATTTAATGTTGGTCTTAAGACAAGTGCAGACAACTTAGATGCATGCCTGCGACACTAAAAAATTAAAATACCTTTAATCCTCTGCGTCGTTATGCGTCGTAATTATCTTAGCCATTGACTTCAAATATTACCTTGAACCCCAAGATAACCCATGCATGAGTAATGAAGAGACATTGTGTCTAATCTGTACGTGTTTAGCGTAACATAAGCGCAATGAAAAAGCGAGTTCACCGAAGGGTGAATTCGCTTCTTTGGTCCCTTTTCGGGTTCAAAAACTTCGGTTCATGGAGTTTTTTGAGAGATGCTCCGACATAAATTGACTCAAGCAAGCTTGAGTCAATGTGCTCCACACGCACAATGACGGACCAACATTAAATTTTCTCCTGCTGAGCTTTTGTCCGGGTCTGTGAAAAAATGGGTGAGCTTTTGTCCGGGATTCAGTGTAGGGAGTTTGGATAACGGGGCCGTACCTTTTCTCCATTCAACTCCTTTACAGCGTTCACTCTGCTAAATTCGACAGATTGTAAGGCTTGGTGAGACGAGGTTATTTTGTTATTCTTGCAGGTGACCTTCTTTAACCCACAGTTGTTTTTTTATAGTTGGTGGCTGTGAGGTATCGCGAAACAAGCGATACAGAGTAAATGTATTTTTGTTACTGAGATACAAATACATATTTCAAATGTGTCTCGATACAGATACGAAAATATCTCTAAAATACTGAAGCGATACTGCCCATCTTTGCGCCGCGGTAATCCGCTTAGGTAGCCCGTCCGCTGCTTTGAGGAGCTGGTTTTCTGCACTCGGTAGTTTCTAATAAAGTTACTTTTTTTTTTGTTTCGGGTGTTTTACGCGCATGTGCAGCGACGTTTTCATCAAGATGAAAAGTAAAAGCACTTTTTATAACCACATTTTGGAAAATGAATGGAATAGAGTAGCGCAGTCCTGTACCGCGAGTCGTGTTTTACACGTGGCAGACACGTGGCTTTTAAGCGGTGAAACGCTGCGGCATCGGGATTCTGCGCGTTCAGAGACGGCGTACGTGTGTGCAATGTTAGTCATTTTGGTTATTCCCTGATGGCCCGCGAATATGCTTTTTCTCTCCTCCGCCGACGAAGCTCAATCAACGGAGCCTTCAAGGCCCTCGCTTCTCACGTGGACACCTAGCAAACAAAGAAGTCGGGATCCGGGAAAGGCGTCCTTCTCGTTCCCAAGCCGGACACACACACCCAAAAGACATTGAACAATAGCGGTGACGTTCGTGCCTCAAATATGCTACTGCCCATGTCCGTTGCCCACCTTGAGATAAAACCGGCGCGCCTAAGGAGGGAGGGGGGGGGGGAGGGGGGTTGAAGGTGTTCGGGCTTTCAAGTCGAGAAGTGTACCACCGCTTTTTGGTTTCGGGATGACACACAGGTTTCAAACTATTGTTACAAAGTTCACTCCTTGGTAATGATTTCGACATCCAAATTAACAAAGCACAGCAACTGCACTGTCTAGAAATTCACTTTTGTGTACATCATTAACCTTTGGCTAAAAATCGCTCCCCCTTCTCTCATTTCGTGGGTATATAAACGGGCAGGATTGCCGATATTGTCTGTGCAAATTGATCTTCGATCATGACGACCGCTTCTCTACCTGCCGGACGAGTAGACCCCGCCGTCTTTACGCTAGTTCCAATATTAGGGAGTTTTCGTAGATCGTTTCCGCTGTCCCGCAACGCTCTCCGCAACCAGATACGCTAGCCGGAACTCTACAGTCAAGGCCATCGGCGCGCCGGCGCAGTAGCGGCTGCTTCGTTGCGGAGGGCTTAGCGGAGGGCGAAACGCGGTCTACGAAAACTCCCTATTGTCGGATCCCCGAGCGCTGCTCGAGTTTTGCCGAATGTACGGCCTGAGCCCCGTCTCCCCGCCTCAGCCCACACCGGATTCCGCACCCCGTCCACGCGGAACACCTGCCGCTACTGATGAACTTTGGAGCACCTGCGGGGTGCTCGGCTTCGACCCTAAGGCTCCGAACTGCGGTGATTCGGTCATCACGCGTTTTCGGGAAAACCCGAAGGGCGCACGTCCGACTTTCTGGTGCGGCTCCTGCAGGAAGGAGGTAAGCGTAATCATGCGTGTAATATTTTCGTATTACGCCTAAAAAGATAATTAATAGGCCGTTCCTTCACAATGGCCACTCAGCAAGTCTAATTGTTTTCACATTCTATCATCTAACAGTTCACGAACGAACGCAGTTTCGCGCCCGCTAATAGTTTGAATTTTTTATTTCAGCTTTCGCAGGAGAATTTTGTAGACGTTCTCCATGGCGGGCCGTCCCGGCCATCTTTCTTTTCATTCGTGGACGTCGTAAGCCGCCCCAACGTCAAGATCTCCCGGAGGGAGATCCTGTGGATTTGCTTCTCCCTGACAAAGGAGTACTCCAGTATCCAGACGGCAGAAGCCGTGCAAGACGTCTTCCTGATGGGAAATGACGTCCTGTGCGATTGGAAGAACTTCATGAAGGAAGCCGTCGCCGGCGAGCTGGCGAGTCGGCCACCACTGGGAGGGGTCGGCCAGGTCGTCCAAGTGGACGGGTCCCTCTTCCGGGGCAAGCGGAAGTATAACCGCGGACGGCTTCTGGCGGGCGACAACGTGCCTGGGAGGCAGCGACCACTACCGCGGGACCGAGGACAAGGGTCCTTGGATTGTCGGCCTGATTTCAGAATCTACATAAGAGCTTCGCCTGTTCGAAGTGAAGAAAAGGAACCGGAGGACCGTGCACGCCATCGTAGCCAGGAACGTCTACCCGGGAACCACTGTAGTCACGGACAAGTGCAAGGGCTACGATGGCCTGTGGACAGTTCACGATGAACTGGGGCACATGGTACTCAACCATCTCACCGTGAACCACAGCGAAAACTTCGTGGACCCGGAAACCGGCGCTCATACCCACAAGATCGAGTCCGCCTGGACTGCCCTAAAACAAGACCTCCTCAAGAAAGGCAAGGGGACAAGCAAGACTCTGCTACCGTCGCACCTGACCTGGTACTGGTGGAACTCCATCAACGGCCGAAACAGGTGCAGGGACCCCTTCCTCAGGCTTCTGGAAGCCATCGGCCAGAAGTATCCGCGTGCCTGAACACGCTCAGCAAACGGCCCTTTTTAGGGCCACCCACGTCAGTTCAAGCAGTCCTCCAAATAAACCTTGGGGTTTATTTGCATGCACCAATTCACGCACGCTTTTTTTATTACGGGTCATCTAAACGAATTCCTGCGTACGCGGCGCGAGCACGTTTTTACGGCGACATTAGAAAACGCGCATATGACGCCAGCGCCTCAGAGCAGGAGGCAGCATATCTAAACGGATGGCGCGAGCGCAACGGGAACAGGCGTCATCGATGGCGAGGGTAGCGCGCTGGTACCGCCAGTACCGCGACGACACCAGCGACCGGCGACAGCGTTTTCTCCGCTGGCGGCGGAGAAAACGCGCTACGCCAACACCACCTAGATGGAAAGCCGCAGCGCTTCCCTCTCTCCCTTCAAGGAGCGTCGGCATGAGTAGGCTGATCTGGTAGTGCGCTTCTCCGCAAGGCTCCCCTTGACAGTTGGCTTCTTTGCAGTGCACGTTCTCTTTTACTTTTTCTTTCCCTCTACGCTTGCACGCTTGACGCGGCGCAAACAAAAAAACAAAAAAGGCGCCACGGCGTCGCGTTTTTTTTTTCTTTTCTTTTTCTCCTCCAACGGTCGTCGTCGTCGGGAGGCACTCACTTGATCGAATGACGTTTTAGCGAACGCCCACGTTTCATCGAACGACACTTTAGCGAATAGTCGGACGCCGCGAAGCGGCGTTTTCGGGTGGGCCAAGTGAGTCCCTATTTTTGTAATGAGTTGCCGTAGACTGTCGCCGCGAAGCGGCGTAAAGCGCAGCGCGACGGATGGGTTAACGCGCGCCCCCGTTATTCGCTAAAACGACCATTCGCTCAAATGTCGCCGTTCGCTAAAATGTCATTCGCTCTTGTGATATGGACCCGGAGGAATCGACTAGAACAACTCTAGAAGCGAAAAGGTTTTTGGACGCCGAGAGTCGGAAGTTCAACTCTCGAGTGAGATTGAGCACATTTTGGAATACAACACAACCGCGGCCTCGTGTGTGAACGTGAGCGTCGCTTGTCGATTTTCGATGCTGTCATTCCGCACAGATGTTTCTTATCCGCGCTTTGGCGGAAAACTGGATGTGAAAGTGTCCATATTTGTGTTTCTGCAAGGGTGACTACGAAAGCGTGGACTATACAGCGAAGCGACGGGAAGATCTCGCTCCTTGACGGCATGGCAGGGTGAGAACTTTTCAATTTTTATGATCCTGGTTTCGTTTCTTGTTTTTACTTTTCGCTGAATGCATGCTTGGGAGTGATTTGGTTGTGGCCTGGAAACAACATATTCAAATGCTGGCGCTACTTGCAGGTGCAGAACTAAATAAAAATGACTTGATTTATGAGTTCAGGTTGGAATGTTTTTTTCGCAAGGTAGGCAAGTGATAAGTTATCGCGGTTGCAACCAACACATCAGTTTAAAAACAACAACAACAGAAGTACATTGTGTCATTTCTGCGTATCCTCGTCGGAGCGCAGAAAGGATCCGCTACAACTAACTAGTAAGATCTACATTTTAGCGGGTCTCTGAGCTGTAGTTAGGAGTGCACGCAAGCCGGAATATGGTTCATTGACCAGTTTACTTATCCATACACCAGAGCCATATACTAACTATTTAGCTGAAGCTCCTTCAGGCTCCCCAAGGAGTCCCACCACACACCTGGAAGCACTTTGGAGCATATTATTATTATTATCATTTTCTGTACCTGGTTTTGTGATCTTGCATTAAGCATTATTATTATTTTTATTATTATTATTATAGTGGCATTCGGCACATCAAATTCAAGAATAATTTTGATGTTTGTGATTCAAAATAGCAGATCGAAACACTGCCAGTGTTTTCTCTCAAGTACAGAACCCTTCACCTGCACTTTAAAGAAGAGCATTATTTTTTTCATGTTTTGTATTTTTATAACCATTTTTGATTACATTACCTTTTTTGGGATTAATATGATTTCATCCTTTTTCGTTCTATTTCCTGCAGAAGCGGTCAAATACACATCCTGGATACTGCTTTGATGAACTCGGGCTACTGTACGGCCTCCATGGGACAAGCTGAAAACTGACAACTTAGAAGAGTGCTTCGGAATGTATAGGCAACTGGCTTCTTCTAATATCACGTGTCTACAAGGCACATTCACGAAGATAAAAACAAAATACTGCTGAGGAGCATGCTGTGAACAATCACTACAGCTAGCAAGGATGGAAACTAAAAAGATCTCCCCAACCGAGCGTATACTTGACGCCCTACCTGCAACATGGTATACCTGCAATATGCCAATATTGCAAAGCTGAAACTCTGCAATCAAAGATACTCGCTGCCAACCGTCACGGATGTCAAGAAGCGAACTCGGACGAAGGAAGAGTATGTCTGACGCCTGTGATAATCAACCCATCGTGAGTTCGAGCTGAAGCATGTGTTGGACTGCAGTGAAAACATTCAGCTGAGAAACCTTTGTTGCAAGATGACAACAATATTATAAGTGCCAGGCAGCATCTAAGAGAAAAGAAAAAGCTAAGGGGTCAAGGCTAAACAAATTAGTTCCTGTCCGGCCAGCAACAAGCTTGCGCTTCATCCTCATGCAAAGGCAACTGCTCTCTGAAGTCGGTGAATCTGTATGTGTGTGTATGTTTATGGTGCAGATAGTCGGTGTCCTTGTAGCAGTCTCTTGGGTATCTTGTGGTGCTACAGCGTAAATGCCAACATGCTGCACAGATATTGTGTGTCTCGGTGTCACGAAATCTACAGCATCGAAGATGCATGTGTATAAATGTTTTTCAAGACCAATATTTTCAGAACTTATGGATACCAGGAGGCTCGTTTCGCAGTGTTCAAAGGTGACCAATTTCTTATTTGTGACTCTCTTTATCGTAAATGCAAGTAACTTTGAATATGAAGCTCCCATGCCCACTTCTGCTTGTGTACAAAACTTGTTTTTAGCCTCCCTAACTGTGTCGTTTCACAGACTCGGTAATGTCGAAGTACATCAGCGTATGGGGCAACGCTCGGGCATTACGGTACTTTTTCTTTTTGCAAATATAAAGTTTTTACATTATGACAGTGCCAAGAAATAGGTCACAGGTGTTTTTTCGATGTAGTAACCAGATAGGTTGCTTGCTGCAGAACAAGTACTATATTTGAACAGGCAGAGTGCATTGAATTGCTGAACCTATGCAGGTTTATCACAGGTCTAAGAAAAGTTTGTCAAAAGATGTGCAATACATTTTTCAAACTATGTGCAATACATTTTTCTAACCAGCACATCACAATTTTAGAATGTAATTACTTTTATACTTGTCTGGCAATTCGCGTCCCGTTGCTGTTGCATCAGGTGTCCCTAAGGGTAGTGTACTCGGGCCTTTATTGTGTCATCATCAATTAAATCGACAATTAGACTTTTCGCCGATGCTTGAGTTATTTACCGGAAAATTGATACACCTATAGTGATCACAATATTGCCCAAGACGATGTAGATACAATATCATGGTGTTCCCTATGGCAGATGAACATTAACACATGTAAATGCGAAGAAATGTCCGTAATTAAGTCCTCCACTAAAATACTAACCTAGTACTCGTTACTTTCCCAACCACTAGAACAATCATTGTCGTACAAGTATTTGGGCGTGTATTTTATGGACTCACTATCATGGATTAAGCAAATAAAAAATTGTGCACTAAAAACACTTCGTTTGGGAAAAAGCCATTTGTATGAGAAAATTCTTGTGTTCAATAAACACATGAATCATACAAGATATATAATAACCATATAAAAACTATATGAGAACTATATAAATAGATAAGAAACTTCTTACAAGTTTCTTACATATTCTTATATAGTTCTTATAAGTTTCTTATAGGGCTCGTATATCTTGTATGATTCATATGTGTATTGGACACAGAAATTCCTCATACAAATGAGATTTTTCAGTAGGGATCTAGCTCCCATCAAGACAAAACTACTCGCATACAAAACATTTATCCCTCCAAAATGAGAATATGCGAGCATCATTTGACATCCACACCTAAGTTACCTTATCTCGAGGCTCGAATCTTCAGCACAAAGCAGCCAGATTTATATGCAGTGATTATTCATCCGAAACTAGTGTCACCGCTTTAAAAGCTAGCATAAACCTTCCTAATCTAGAAAGAAGACGAAAAATAGTCCGATTGCGTTTTTTTCAAGATTTATATTACTCAGATTCTAATTTTCAATATATTTAGTGCTGGGCTGCCAATTTTATATTAGATAATTCCTGCAGGATTAACCATTTCAGTGCCATACTTACACTTTCCTCTTTTCTTCCTTAGTACTTTGCAACACTGACTGGAACAAACTATTTGACCATGTTGTAACTGAGAGATATCCCATTTCATTTAAAAAGAAGAGCATCAATTTGTGTAACTGAACCTTGATTTGTAAAACTGCATCATAACAATAACCTGCTAATAAGCGTTTTTTTTTTGTGTGTGTGTGTGACATTTTTGTTGGTGTCTATTTTTATGTTAATTACTTTTTTGTCTTTTATTTTTGAACCCCCCTGATGTAATCGTCTTTGGATGCCTTTGAGGTGAATAAAATTAAATGACATGAATGCCTCTGCATCATTTATTCAATTGTGACTTTAGTTCATTTTATCTGGTCCTACTACCTTGATTATTGCCATTTCATAGGGACTCCTTTTTTATACAACTCCCCTGTCGTTCAGAAATAATTACACCACCCAGTTTATCGCTAAAAAAAATAACACAGCTGTTTCAAGATATCACTTTCTTGTATTTCACTACAATAATTTTAGGTTCTATTAATTTTCCTGCGTTCTAAAATTGGTTCTTTAAATCACTCGGCGTTCACAGCTCTCACGTTAGCTCATAAAAAATAAATTGTGCGAAAACCCGCGTTTCTACGACGTAAAAGCTACGCGCGAAGCCTTCAGCTCAGCTCTATAGCGCGGCGCTCGTCAGCCTGCTGCCGTGACGTCACTGGAGGCGTGTGCTGGCCTTCTCCTCTAGGTGGTGTTGGCTACGCTCCCCCGCAGGCCTCCCCCCCCCCCCCCCCCCCTCTATTTATATCCTCTCTCTCCGTTCACGCATTTCCTCCTCCGCCTCGTTACCTTCTCTTCGTTGCAATCTTCACCCTTTCTCTCAACACCCGCCGGACTAGCGGTAGTCTGGCAACTATGATCAGCGGGCAACCTAGGTCGGCGAATTCGGGTACGCCAGACGGAGGAAAGTGCTGTTCAATGGAACAGCACCAGAAGAACTCTGTTTGAACGACTGTGGAATGTTAAGCCAAGGCATGGGTCCTAGTTAGTATCAAAGACTTAAAGTCTCATGTTAATAGGAGTCCGGAATCGTGGTTTCGATCTGTTTTATGGTGTGAGCCCCGGCAGCCTGTTGTCAATCCATGTGGTGAAGCATTATCACCTACAACGGAGGAACTTTTAGCTAAGGGACCGAAGTGTTGTCTGAATTTGAAGCCTTCGAGGATTGACGTGTTGCCTTTCATTAATGCGGTAGCTAGAAGGGTTAACCCAGAAGAAAAGGTCGCTTTTATAGATCATGCAATCAGTAGGATCGAAAAAGTAATGGATGTAACGTACCCAAAGGACAAAAGAAATTTCAAAGAAGTCAATGCGGTTGAGAGGGAGTTGCAATCGAAGTCCTTAAAGTTGTTGGAAACAGACAAGTCCAGACGGTTTGCAGTCTTACCTATGGCGGCAGGGTTGGACAGTATCGCGATAGTATTTCAGAAATACATTTCGTATCTGTATTTCTGTATCGCGATACATTTTTTTTTTCACTGGTATCTGTATTCCTGTATCGAAATACATTTTGAATTTTCCTTTGTATCGCGATACAATCAGGGTAAAAGGTATTTCGTTACATTTCTCGAGAAATACTCCCCCCCCCCCCCCCAACAAAAAGAAAAAAAAAAGAAGTTAGAACGCATTTTTATTTTTTAATACTTTTGAGGGCATCAGTGTTAAGGAGATGCTGGGGAATTGTTATCATGCTGAACAAGGTTCCTTCCGCTTCTCAAAACTATTTCTATGCGTCCTATTCTCTCTTCCGAGAACTCTTTTGTCGTCGGGGACTCGAACGAGGTTGCGTGTCAGGAGTGTAGTCAGAGCATCTTCTGCCGCAGGTCCTTAGGTAGGGATTTCTTGAGCCATTGTTTGCTGGCATCCAAAGCCCGCTGCTAACCGTCTCTCTTGCCTTAGCGTACACAGTACACCGAGCCGGCAAAGCTGAGTTACAGTCCGTTGCAGCACAAGCCTGGTGGTGGTTGACTTCAAATAGTATAGGATGACTTACGCAGTGAAGTTCAACACATGTTCGAATGCGTCTGCGGCTGCGCCCGTAATATTGCACGGCTCAAGGGTACGTCATCAGCCAATGTGACAGTAACCCGCTGCTTTGGTGATCCGAAACCCAGCAAGGAGGTCAGACGTGGCCTCGCTGTGTCGATACAGACTTCGTACACTTGTGACTCGTCTCGAGCGCGCTGTTTCTCGGAGAGCTCGCACCTGTGCCAGCAATATCAGGTCGCAATCCACGAGGTCTCTATTTGGGGTATGCAAGGCGGAACTTGAGGACTGCAATCCATGCGTCCGCGGCGGAGGGTCGGCAGGAAGGACCTTCACAGCCGGGATGCCACCGTATCGTTTTTTCAACCGTAACAGAAGATAAGACATGTGTTCCAGGACGCTTCAGGTGGCCCACCATTCTCGAAAATCCTGCGCGATCTTCAACGAGGTAACCTACAACGACGCGTATTGTCCTTTCATACATCAGCGTGGTAAAGTTTCATGTTCAAAGCCACACCTACAGATAAAGAATGCGTGTTCATTCCACCGTGACGTCATGGGAAGAATGTTGACAGGGGCGTCCTTATTGGACAGGGGCGTGGTGACGTTTTGATGGGATTTAGGAATACATAGGATTTCTTTAGAGGTCGAAGCCTTTTCCCATCTCTCGTCAGACAGACACGATGTCAGGGAAGGGACCGCGGTCAGTCAGTGATGGAACATTTCTTGAGCCCATTGAAGACTCCTCGTCGTCCGAAATCACTACCTTCAAGGCAAAGTGCCAAGCCTACGTGAAAGTAATTTCAGGATCAAACACTTCCACTTCCCACTTCAAGCTTCATCGCAGTTGGAGTCTCAAACAAATTTGAAAAAAATGTATTGCAGTATCAGTATTTCTGTATTTGTATTTCTGCCCTCCCTAAAATGTATTCCTGTATTTGTATTTCCAAACACTTTTTGCCTCCATTTAAAATGTATTTCCGATACGTACCGGGATACACTTTTACAGATATATTTCAGTACCAGTATTTTAGCTTCTATTTTAATGTATCCCAGTATTTGTATTTCCAAATACATTTTTGAGTATTTCTGCCCAACCCTGCATGGCGGTATTCAAGAGAAAAACAGAAACCACCATGGATACACTGTTTTCGGAATGGGTAAAGAACATCGGAAAGTTGAAAAGAAACATTTGTGCAGTACTGAATGAGGATGAATTGAAGGATGTAGCAAAATGTATCACTAGTGCAATGAATTCAACATTGGCCATCAAGTTTTCCTAAAAGACCATAAGCCTGAAATGCCCCTTCGTACGGTCAACAATGAGAGTGGGACATGGCAGAAAGTGGTGCCAAAGTTTCTACAGAAGGGGTTGGGTTATGTATGCTTAGAAAATTCATTATCACTTAGAAATTCAAATGAATCGATTACCAGTCTGGAGGCTGATCATGGGAGGCGTTGTTCAGTGTTATCGATGGACATTAAGGACTTGTATGATTCCATAGAAAATACCCGGTTAATGCAGAGAGTCAGGGAGGCATTGGAGCTGAATCTCGCTAAGTTTCAGTCGGGCTCAGGTAAATCGATAGAAAGTTTCTTAACAATTTTTGGAGTTTTATCTGAAGTCAGCGGTAGTGGAGTACGAAGGAAGAAAGTATATACAAGAAGGTGTTTGTATGAGATCATCAGTTGCACCGATTTTAGCAGAAGTTTACTTAAACTCTTTGGATCGCGCAGTGCACGGTAATCTACAGGAGTTGTCCCCGGGTACGGCAATAATGAGAAGATATGTAGATGACATCTTAATATGCACGTTTAGGGAAGGTCTAACAGAAACCATAGAAGGTGTGATTAGGTCAACGGCTCCAGAATTTAAGTTTACTGTGGAAAAACCGGAAGATAATGTTCTCCAGTTTTCTCGATTTACGTATTCACGTATATCGAGGGTTATGTTGGGAATATGGTAAAGAAAAATCGAAACCAGTTTTGCCAACAATGAGTTGTCATTCGAAGACCGTAAAGGCGGGGATTGTAAAGTCATTGGTCAGGAAGGCGTTAGAAAGGTCATACGTCCATCATATCACGGAATCAGTAGAAAGACAGTGGAAAAGGTTGATTAGTGTAGGTTATGATGATAGTTTTATAAAAAGACAATTAGAATTGTTCATTAAAAGCAGGAGAGAAACCGAAGAGAAATCGAGGAACCGCTTCGCTGTAATCCCATATTATCATAACATCTCTCACAACCTGAAGGCATGTGCTAGGCAGTTTGGAGTAGACACGCGGTCTTTAGTTCAGATTTTAGATTAAGTAAACTGTCGCCTTTTCAAACAGGTGTAAGTGAGTGCAAGAAGGTTCATCGGGAAAAGTCAGTATGTTGCGAGTCCGGTGTTGTGTATGAGATACCACTGGAGTGTAGGACAGACGTCACGGGGCAGAAATGATAGATTAAACGAACATAAAAGAAATGTAAAGGTCAATGCACAAAACTCGGAAATAGCAAAACATATTGATGAATGTAACAACTGCACGGCGCTGTGGTCGGAGACGAAAATAATACACAAAGATAGCAACGATGTAAAGAGAGTAGTAAGGGAGACAGTGCGATTAAGTCTCTAGGCAACTGCATAAGTCAGGCTTCTCTACAGTTTGGAAGAAATTAAAAAGGCTTTCTAAAAATGTATTCTTTACCTCTTTTTTTATTAGGTCGTTTGAAGTGCGACCTGCTTGTTGTTTTTTTGTTTTGTTTTTTTGCTTTGTGTGGGTCTTTAATGTATTGGCCCACCTACCGGTTCAGTGTGCGCGTGTAGGGGTTTTTTTATGTGGAGAAGGCGAGTTATGATTCAGAGGTATGAACCGTGTTAGGAATAATAGGGGAAGAGATTCTTTTGTTCAAGTTTGAAGGTCAATGGATGTTGCCTTATCGCGTCGACTTGTAAAGGTTTCAACGTTCTTGGATTGTGTGGTGAAGACTGTGGCGCTTGAACTGTATAGATCTCGTCCTTTTGGTGTTTTGTGTTGGTGGAAATGACCTTGAGATTGAGAATGTGGACTAAGTAAACCAGTTAACTGAGTTTGAGGCGTCGTCCTATCTATTTTTTGTCCCTTCTACGTTTTGATGTTTCTTCTCTACCCCGGTCTCAGGTTAATTCAACATGGTTAATATTCACCAGCTCGCCTGCACCCTCACGATTTTTTCTATCAACTCTTCTCGTTTATTTCCAGTTTTTGATATTCATTCTCTTTCTTTTTATTTCTAGGTTTAACATTGTTGCCTCTCAGGTCTAACTCATGCATGCCCCACAAAACAACCCATGTGACCGTGCCGTTTTCTTTTTTTTTTTCGAGATAGCAATTTAGTTTGCGCGTGTGTCGAAATTTCGTCTATTGTACGCTATCGCCCAGGTCACCCTTGCCCACCCTGACACAAAGTCCCCCTGCGCCCCCACTGAAGAAGCTACAACCGACATCCCACCGTCCTTACAACTTGACCCCGACCGACAAGCTTCTTCACCCGGATACGAACTGCCCTCGCTTCCCTCTCACTGAAGTTCCAACCGTCACCCCGCCGAAATTTGGACCCGACCGTAGCACTGTATAAACGTTTGCCCACATAGAACTCCTCCTACGCTTCTTTGGAACTTCCAACCGTCATCCCGCCATTTTTGAAACTTGGACTCGATCGTAGCATTGTATAAATACCACCCGCGTTCATCTGTAAAAGTTCTTCCTGACGAAGCCGGACTCCGGCCGAAACGTCGAAGAATAAATCGTCCGTTGTTGCTGTTTTCACTGAGGTTCTTTTTTTCTCAGTTATATACCCACGCCTTCGGCCTCCCCCCACCATGCCCGTTATATATATATATATATATATAATATATATATATATATATATATATATATATATTCTGGCATTCTCGCTCACCGCTTGTCCGGAGAAAGTAAATGTAGTTCTCACATCTGGAAGCTCCACTCTGCCTAAGTTCTGCCAGTGCCAGAAAACAGGACAGCAGGATCAAGGCGGGAGAACGCGACAGCGTTAAAGCCAACACTTTGACGAAGCACGTGGTACTCTCGATGTCATCTTACTTGATGTTGACTTTGTCGAAGACTGCTTGGCTTTTTTAATTTTCTCAGCATTAGTCTTGAGCGTGCTCCCCCAAGATGGCACAGCAGAACAGCCAGTGCACGTCCCTCGGGGCCAATGGGATGTTTTCCTGCATGACTGGTATGAAGTTCTTTGTCTTGCACGAAATATTTGGTGAGTGCCGTAGACGAGATACAGAGCTACCACGAGCAGGCCGTTGTAGATCTTGGCGGCACACAGTTTACCAAAGAGATCAATGGGTGCAGCACAGACCCCTACCCATGTCGATGGCCACTTCGGTAAGGAGTGTAGCACGTTGTCGTACGTGCCTCTCTGTGATTTATGCATTGTGATATCACTTGCCTGCACAACAAGTAGCTGTCATATCCTCCTCCTACCCCCTCCCTCCACCTCTCTCCTCCTCCTCCTCTTCACTCCCCTCCTCCTCTCCTCTGCGACCTTCTTTCTCCTCCTTCTCCTTCTTCCTCCTCCCCTCCCCTTCCTCCCCTCCTCTCTCCTTCCTTCTCCTGTAATGCAACGCGCGGGTCACAAGTATAGCAATAAACATGCAATTTCTCGTCCGCGTTGTTTCACTATTTCGCAGGATCCATACGCTCTAAATCCTTCATGATGACGTCTGCGTGGTTCTGATAACTGACGTCATTCAAGCTCCATGGGTTTTCCGTGCACAAACGAAATGATTTTGCTTCTATTTCACATTTCTGACACACCGGGTGATAATTTAATGAGTGCGCTGAACGAGATTCTGGCTGCCTGCAGAATGTCAGTGACAAAATTACTACATTTAGTTAAAATGTTTGTTAAAATACGGGAGCTGGCGGGTCCTGCATTTTGGCAATTTCAGCGCCATCCACGAGACACAAGAGCTTGAGGGAACACAGGGCGAGCGCTGGGAGCTGCATACAAGTTTGCCAGGTCATTGACTTCATTTAGGCGTCAGCAGCCTTACTTTCGCACAGTTTATGCTGTACTGTTCACAAGAAAATAAAAATGAGTATTAATTAAAATCAGGGAGCGTGACGGTGCAATCATTCTCCATGGACGCACCCGCCAGGCGCGCGTGCTAGCAGCCTGGTCGTGCTACGAGTGGCGAGCTTCCTCGCATGGCTTCTGCCAAGCCAACGAAAGTGTCTCTGAAGGAACTCCCGATGTACCACCGGCGCAGCGTCGAAGCTTAGGTTGTTATAGGCGAGGGTCCAACACATCGGAGTAGGACACACACCTTCGCAGCGCCCAACTCTCCAATCCACAGTTTTATCAGTTTCATGAGGCCAACAGCTAGGAGACGCAGCATGCACCGATAGCCACGCGCTCCGCTATTCGCATTTCGTGCGGACCCGATATTACCTCTATGGAAAAAAAAAAGTAAGAAGTGGATCTGTAAGCTGCTGCCTATACACCCAAATACGCTTGCTATTCAGACGAATAATGACGAGTCACTGGGCAACGTCTAATATTCTGCAAAAAAAACAACAAAAAAACTACTACGCATTTTGTGAACGCCTTTCACAGCAGAGTAGGCAGAGATAACAGCACCCAGAAGACAATTAATAAAATGGTCTATAGACTACAGAGCACGTGCCACTAGTACGTCTATTTTGAGCCTGTACGAAATGTTTCTTTGCAGCTTATTTGTTCTCATCATGGCTTTCATGCTGCCTAAAAGAGCTTACAGAAACGTTATGTTGATAAATAGCATGAAGAGAAATAGCGCAGAAGATATCCATACACCATTCACGAATGCGCAAGAAAGGGCAGCCAGCTTGCAAAATATTAGTAACTAAATATGATAAATAGGTTCTTAGGTTGATATCTTGTAGCAGACACGAGCATAACTGTGGTCACATGACATCATCATGAGAAGGTGATCAAACTCCGCCATCAGCATGAGGTAGTTATGTGACAACAACTACGTGACCATGTCACCTGACGTAACGGACGCCACAATGGACACTGAAGTCAGTTGGCCACGTGACCCATAGCATTACCAACCACGAGATCATTGTAAGTACTTTACTCGCGACAGTCGTAGGTGTTGCACTTGCCACGAGCTCGGTAAAGGTTATAACGAACACCGTGGACAAATGAATACTCTACACATTCTGTCTCCTGACGTTATGTCTAGAACCCAGTGAACTTCCTCCCCAGGGTAATAGTATGACCTAATATCTTCGCTACTTTCATCAAATGGTTAAAAAAAAAAACGCATATACGATGTCACCACAAGGTTAGTCCACTGATGCCCCAAACGACATGCATATCCGGGACTTATTAGGCTGGGTTACTTGTTAGTCTATCAAAAATTAATGCGTTACTGAGATTCGTTATGGTTCTCTAATTGTAACAAAATACCGTTGCGATTACTTTCATAACGCTAACGAGCATCTGTTTCGCGAATCTTTGAAATTCAATATTATATTGCAGCTCTAAGCCGCCGCGGCTGCAAACTTCGACAACAATTAGCTTCTAGAGAGTGGTTTTATAAACTTTATTATATATGGACATCACATTTGTAAAATATATATTTAGCTCTGACTTAATCGACTTTGTTTTCTCAGCAAAGAATTTCCAAATTATGACGCGGAGTTGAAGATGTTACCACTTTTAGAGCAGTTTACAGAGCGCACTATGATTTCTTTTAAACTATAAGGTAATTGTAATCTACGGGAACGAGTAACGAGTAAGGCAATTTCTCAGTCGATGTAAAAAAATTACAACAAAAATACTTTGCTTGTCAGTAGTTCAGAATTCTAATGACTACAGGCTTAATTGGAACAAGTGACGCCATACCAGCTATGTTGTTCCTTGTGACGCATTACTTCCAATGCTGCCTGAGCCATATACGGTTTCAGGAACCAATTAGCCCTATTTTACAAATAAAGATAGGAGTCTACGTGAGTAGCCCGCATGCAACCCCTATTGACTCCACCCCCATTTGGTGCAACTCGCAGCAAACACAGATGGAGTGCTATACGAAATAATAGATGGCGTTTCCAAATTCGTCCTTGTGTTATTTATTTCAGTGTGAACACTTGCTAATAATGATACTCGGCGAAGGCAAACATTTATGTTTTCATAAAAAAAAAAAAAACGTTCCTTAGTATTGCTGACTATTTCATTAGCAGTCAAATACATTTACGTACGACGCACTGACTGTAGCACTACGCAAACCGAAAATTTGGAGGAGTTATTGACGGTACGAATTCATAAGCACGATCGAAGAAGCACATACCTTGCATCTAGGCCGTAGATTCTACGCTGTTTGTTGGTGAACTCATCAAGTGTTTATCAGTGTGTATATTTTATTCGATATATTTCGTCGATTTGTTTTGAACAAACGCTACGACGGTGATCATCGAAAGAGCTTATAAGAAACTAAGTGGTTTAACTTAATTAGCATATTGTCTGCTTTCATAAATCTTCACGCGTGTTATAATGTGAGACTACTTGCAAACCACGGACAACAAACTACTTTTTTGCTTAGAGCGATCAGAAATATATTTCTACCGGAAAAAAGGCAAATTCCTTTCGTTTCTTTCGCAAAATTCCACCAATAACGACTGCCAATGTAGCTTCGAGCAATACCGTCCAGCTGTGACCTGAAGTTAACAGAGGCAGTGTGAAAATCAGTAATGTCCGACTAACTAACCTGACTCTCGTGCAACTAACTATTCTCTAGGGTAAATGACTGCCAGAGTGAACAAAATCAGGCCGCAAACGAGATGGTGAAGATAGACATAACGCAGCACCGAGAGTGCAGTAAGCAAAAGACGACACACACACACACACACACACACACGGCGCGCGCGCACGCGCCCGCACGCACGCACGCGCACGCACACACGCACACGAGCGCGCCGCACACACGAGCGCGCACACGCAGTTTTTGTGAAACCTGGTGTTTGAAGACGTTGGTCCATGCTGCCCGCATGTTAAATCGCCTCTGGTCATTTCCACTGCGAGGTGGTCAAGTGCAATCTGACAAGAGAGTGGAGCTCCGTCACTGATCAAAGGCCGGCACTGAAGTGTGCGTGGAGGCATTTGGGTCGCGGCGCCCGTGCCAGCCACTCTCATTAAATGACTACGTGTTGTTGAACCAGTGGGTTGTGTCATTCCCAACGGTCTCTAACACGGCTGAAACTGCTTCAGCTGTGTTTGAGGTTGTGCTTGTTCGTTGTCTTTTGTCCCATGTAGTCTCGGGGTTGTACTATGCCTGGCATGGGTGCTTATTTCAGATAGGGGTACACGCCCGACGAAAGCTTATACTTCGTTTCACTTTAAGCCCGACCGTAGTCGAGGCCACGATCTCATAGGGCCAATCAGGCACCGTCAAAAGTGCGCAGTCACGGATCTCGCTGTGTTTGTGAGTTTTCTATCAGCGGCTCACGCAATCACGCATAATGAAAAATCCCAGGATCGTGATTGGTTCAGTCGGTGATAGGAAACCTACAAAAACATGTGAACTGTGCATTTTTATCATTTATGTCTTATTTTTATTTGTTGAATACTTTCAAAACTTTACAATTATAAAAAATACCAGTGCAAAACCCTTTTTTTTGCAGCCGTAACCACAATATATGCACGAAAAGTTCCCTCTGGAAATTATAGTATTTATTGCTTAGTAATCTCCTCGTGACCAGGGGAATTTTACTATTTCTTACAATTACTTTATTCAAGGGACGTCATATCCGTAATAATTTTGGTTTTATACTAGCCAAGATTAGAGCACGATTGCACGACATTTCTTTTTTTTTTTTATAATAACGGCAGCATAACTAGTCAACCTAAAATCCAACTGGTTTTGTGTTAGAACATGAAGATGAGCATCGAATTACATGTAACAAAATGATTCAAAGTTTCTGGAATATATATATATATATATATATATATATATATATATATATATATATATATATATATATATATATATATATATATACATACTGTAAACGGACTAAAGTTTCGCGAAGATCTAATTTTCGCGAATTTCGCGAATCACCCGCAATTCGCGAAAAATACGGCCCGCGAACAATTCTGGCAATATGTGAACGCTACGGAAGCTACACTCGATTTGCGAAAATTAGAACCCGCGAATAATTTCAACTTTAGAGCTTTGGCCCGATTCGCGAAAATTTAAGCCCGCGAAAATTAAGTCGTTTACAGTATATTAACACTACACATAGGAATGCGCAACAATATTAAAACACCGCGATTTGCTATCGGCTGTGTAAAGGTAGTAGACTGAACTGTTTATTTATTTATTTTTTGAAGACGAAGATTCGCTGGTTCGCTTTCTTGCAAGTATTATTTGGCCTCATTACTCAGCTGCATTTCCTTGGTTTTGGCAGATTCGTAACAACCGGGTCCACGGTGTCTGAAATTGGGTAAATATTTAATGAGGAGCAACTGTCCAGCACTATCCATTTAAAGGAAATATATGACCTATTGGTAATCGTTTAAATAAATTATTCTGGTATAAATCACAGACGTATACATATAAACATTCATTTTGCGCAATCTTTTTTTTTTTTTTTTTTGCACGTTGTTGTTAATGGGTAATTACTCGGTTTTATATAGTCCACCTAAAACCATATTTCTCCGATAGATTTTATATTCATAAAGCAATCCAAAGTTTAAGAAAAATTAAAACAATGCACTGTGCAAATTTAAATGTAAACCCCCAAGGGCGCGGAAAGACAATAATGACTTACGGGCGCCCGAACCGAATCTTCCCATTACGGCCCAGGCATGTAATTAATCCAATCTTTTTTCAGGGGTAAAAAAATGTGCCGCAAAAAACTCGGGTGTGGCCCCGGTTCGCCAGACAAAGGGACACTTGCCGAGGAAATCGAACTCTATATGGTGCTCTTGGACCAGCTTGTTTTCCGTACATGCTCGCGATTAAAGCGCGAGACACATCCGCGAAAAATCCATCCGATCCGACGTCCGATCCGGCAGTACGACTGCCTGATCCGAAAAATTTGGTCGCTTCAGACGTCGGATCGGCGATCCGGTGTGCGTCCAACGTGCCAGATAGTTTCGCACGGCGGACGGATTGTCGGATGCGTCCAGCCAATGACAGCGCAGCTAGCGCGAACGTCATGATGACGTACTGGGTCTGGCGGGACGAACAAAACGGGACGGGCGACGGGAAGGCGGACGCGTGGATCCCGCTGACCGATTCGAGAAAGATGGCCCCGGCAAAGAAGGCACGGGCTAACGAGAACGAGCTTCTAACTTCGGTCTTGTAAGCTATACCGTCAATCTGGGACCAGAGATCTGTGAACGCGGACCTCCGCTGGGGCGCTTGGATCTCATGGACGGAGCCGAACGGATCGTCGTGTCGTATGCAAGGTCGGAAGCGTGTGTCTCAAACTGTTGCGTGCGGCGATTCGGAGCGGCGTTCGGACTGTCGGATCGGACGTCGGATCGGACGAATCTGCCGTCCATGTGTCTCGCGCTTAAGCCGACACAAGGCCTGGGGTCTAAATTTTCTACGTGATCTTCCTCGATCGATTGCGGACAAGGGTTATACCAATACCACCTAAAAGACAAGCACCCCCCTCCCCCTCCCCCCCCCCCCTTCTTCACCATCATCAGTAATGAATCCACGCAGCGCCGACTAGATTATATCAGCGTCGCCGCACATGTGTCATGCGGCCTCTCACCACGAGCGCTATGCTTGCAGACGGCAACGCCAAGAAGCACGTGTCAGTCGCTTTGCAGCGTACCCTCGTGGAGCTTCCACACGTGCGTCTTTTTGAGTGGGTCGGGGATCCACTAACGACTACGTAATGCTCAGGTCTTGTCTTGTAGGTGGTATGAGCTGGGCACGAGTGCTGCATAAGCGTTCGACCGGGACACGTGTTCGATAGAATAAGAGCTTCAACCAAACGCTGACCTAGCGTTCTACTACGTCAGCTGAGCACTGCGTGAGAAACATACACAAATATGACGTGTTGTTGCTGCAGCCATGGGTTTAGTACTTAGCTAAGACGCCAGGGACGCGACTGCTGGGTCGCCTACTCAGTTGCTCAAATGTGAGCACTATGTTAGCATGTTCGGGGCGCCTGAGCCTCAGTGCCACTTGCTAAGCACAGGTGAACTCTTTGGGCGTGACCCCTCCCAGTCTCACGTTGAATAGGTAAACCAAAATGTCTAATATATTTTACATTAATTACATTCATGTTTTAATCATTATAAAAGGCATAAAACGGAAGAAACGTCAATGAAAGTGCGTGAACCTTAGACCATTTATGTACTGGTGTGCAGTGCAATCAGACACTTTTAAAATGTTTTTTTCTTTCCTTGGAGGCTGACCCATAAGGTGACCGTTCTCGTACTTGCACCAACGAGCTCCATCACTTCCTGGTACAAACTGCTTTGGTGGAGGGTCCTCACCGTCGTACACAGAACCCATGCTGAAAAATAAGAAAGACGCGTAAGTGTTCCTAAAAAAACCCGTGCACTGACGTAGATAGAAAATATACACTTAGCATTCCACACTCACATGAATTTGAATAAAGTTTATCTGTGCGCAATAAAGAGAAAATACATCTGCCTAACAGGCGGCACAGTAATAATTGCATAGATTCCGAGAAGTGAAAACATTCAACTATATTTCAAGAATCCACACCATCAATAACTCAAGCAAAACCTCTAACGCAAACGTATAACGCCGACGTCGTAAAAAACAAATCTTATGCATTAAGCTGGAGAACGTGAGTCCTTCAGAATTTCTTCACAAAATATAAAATTCTGCAACTTTGCGTTCCTTCCGCCCCGGACCTGTGCTTGGAGTCCGAGCATGTTTCATATGCTCAGTATGGAGTTTCTGAATACATACTTCGGTAACTATCTGTATGTAGTTATGATTAATATTGTTTGATTAATGCGTTAACACTAATCGCCGCATGACTGGGAAAGGCCGATGGCGTCCATCTGTGGACAAAACAGTAAAAGAGAAAAGTGCGACGCGAGGAGATAAGGAGAGTAATGAAGGACAAAGGCGGGAGGGAGGCGACGTCACTGGGCGGAAGCCAAGGCGCGCGCGGATGCTGAGGCGAGTCTGAACTTGCAGGTGTGCAGAGTGCGTCTGCCTTGGGGAGAACAGAGTGTGAAGCAAGTACCAGCACTGGTCCCGGTAGGCGGTAGAAATTAAAGTAAAATCCATTGGTGGATCCTTAGAGAATGCATTAGCACGACCCTTGGGAAACGTCACACAGGTCCCTCTGTGGGAAACTCTGATACCGACGCCGTTACAAAACCAAAACGAGGCAACGAGAAATATAGAAAACGAAAGAAAAACCCAAAACAGAAAAGTGAAGGGGTCAGCGTTAGCGTTTCCCAAAGGGGCGTTTCGAAGGGTCATGCTAGTGCATTCCCTAATGTCAACCAATCGATTTTCCTTAATGTTTACTGTCTCTCCTGGCCACGTAATTTGCGTAAAAGCTAGGGGAGAAAAAATGTTATGTTTTTTTAATGTTTTAGGCTGTAGATAGGAAAATCAAATTATAGGTGAGGGCAAAACAAGAACCAACGTAATTTACATTAAAACCGTAATACCTTCCAATGGCGTGGTGAGAGCAAAACAATGTTTTCGCCTGTCCAACGCCAAATCCAATTGAGAAATATGAATGCATACAAGCGCGTTTTTTTTTGTTGTTTTGTTTTGTAGCATACGTGTACATCAGGATAGCATTTATGTTTTATTTATTTTTAATAGGAAACACTGAGAAATTAAATTAAGAATTTCGGAGAATAGGGAAACAAACGAAAATAAACTCCGATAAAGTCCGAATTTACGGAAAAAATAAAATCCGAAAAACACCCTCTGTATTTGACAGAAAATAAACTCCGAAAAACACGAAATCTCAAATATAACACATCGAAAAATACATTAACCATATTAGATGACACCACAATCTAAAGCGTGTCGATCACAGGTCCTGGTATAGAGACTACGAAAGAAGGAAGTTCGTTTTTTTCACAGACCGTAGGTGGTATGAGGAAGGGTTGCACAACATATTAGATGAAAACTTTCTTTGGATGCTAAAGTCAATACCAACAGAAACTTAGGAAGAAAAGAAGATGAAAGCATGCCGCTTCGCAGCTCCGAGCTCTGATTGGAAGGAGAGTGATCGGGTAGACGCAATGTATTCTTAATGAGAGCTCGGCGCTCTGTCGTCGCCGCCTGCTCTCATCTGCTCTCCTCTCTCGGTTTATCAAGGAATGCTCATGTTCACTTTAAGTGGAGGCATAGCAGAAGATACAAGCTTTGGGCTTTCAGCCCAAAGCTTGTATTTCTGCTTTGCCTCCTGCTACAAGCAATGTATACGCTTTGGCGGGGACGCTGCAAGCATTGGGCTTTCGGCGTCCCCGCCAAGCAAGCTGGGTCGTGCAGTGTAAACATCGTTCAGAGCACCACGTTCGTGTTTTTTTTTTTTGTAGCTCCGCCGTCGCTCACACGAAATAAATTATATAAAACAAACTTAGTCGGAATACGCTTTGGGAGTTGATAGTTGGGGAGAGAGAAATTTATTTTTATAGTGGTAACACTTACTGTTTATTGCTAATTAGAAAATATATAAATTTAGCAGGCCTCTTTTGTGTGTTACCAGTCAATCAGTTATATACACTGACCACGGTCCCAAATAGATTACGTATATTCAATTGTGGCCGCACAGCGGTTTTGTAAAGAATGTATGGAAAGACCGGGACCCGAAGAAAATATTATTTTGAGAAAGCGAAGTATACGATTAACTTTGTTGGTACAGTTGTTACAGTGCTTTTCTTTTTTCATAATATGTTAGATATAGGATTGACACCTAAGTACTTGTGTGCAGAAATGTATTCAAATGGTCAATTATTAAACGAAAAGGAGGAGAATAAAGACGACCAACAACCAGGTAACAAGTGCGCGCGTGGGGCAGTTGGAGCTTGAACCCCGCGAGGATCGGTATTCGTTTTTTTTTTTTTTTTTACTTTCCACAGCGTATAAAGGGCCTCACATAGAGCACACCGTGATGCCGATTTACATTTTTATGTGGGCTTATAAGTCAGAGACGTTGGAAGCATCTGTATATTTTTATAGATAACACAATAATCGAAACTAATATAAATGAGAAATAATAATGGACGCAGAACTGAACCTTTGGACACACTTTGGCGTTAGAGATATTCTGGTGGTTATAATTTTTAAATGCTTACGAATTGTATGCTGACGAATTGTTCAAAGTTAATCAAAACTGAGTATCCATCTGAGTACATCCGCGTTAATGTTTACTTAATTACGGTTGTATAAGAGTGATGTCTGGGTCACTATCAAACACTTTCGAAAAGTCTAAAAATACAATCAACTTGGTAACACAGTCATTGTAGGGTGGACGTCATATGTGAATGATACTTCCACTTTAGTAAATTTAGTAAATTAAATTAAACAATATGTTAGAGCATTTAAAACGAGACACGTCAATGAAACCGGGCAAAAACTACGTGAGTTTTGTTAATCAGCATCCTTGTGTATACTAAGACCACATTGGCTACTCTCCCATCGTCTGCTAAAATGCCCTGTTCCAAGGAATGTCCGGATGCACTTGCAAGAATAGTTATATATATATATATGTTGGTATTTTTCAAGAACTTGGACTACTCCAGAGGATGCTAATAGTTTAAGTTCGTTGATTTTTTTACAGTAAGTTTCAAATAATAATAACAAATATTTTAGTAGGAGGTAATTATGAGCTATGATGTTGCAAAATTAACCGATTGATTTCTTTTATTTGCTTGTCACTTATTTTGGTTGGTTGATGTGTGCGCACTTTTAAAATGCCAATTGTACGCGAACTTACAGCCTCGATAGCTGGCGAGCAGCACTATAGACGCCGCTGTACGTCTTGGCGTCATCTGTCGCTGCTGCTATGTTGTGGCCAGTCAAACAAATTCCTCCGACCTCTGGTTCAATGCCTGAAAATTGTATTATTAGCGTCAGGGATATACATTTCCGGCTTAGGAAAAAAAAAAAACTTAAGTCACTGAGGTATAAAATGTTTCTCCTAATAAGTCCTAAATCCTGCACAAGCCAAATCCGTGGACAGATTGAGGAACTTGTTAACGACCGGAAGTTAATGGCTATATCATCGCGAAGAATTTATTAAGTAATGCATCTTTATTTTTGTATATTTAGTTTTCCAAAGCATAAAGTGCTTTGCAAAGGGACCCCCGTCGCCAAAAAATGTCTATCCGTCGGTCCGTGCGTATTCTCATCACGTGACCTGAGGGCGCATGACCTATACCTCAATTCAATTTCCGCGCATAATATATATAGCGTGGCAGTTCGTGTCAGGTGATAAAAAATACCAATTCACTTTTGTCGTGTAGTGACCGAGCCCGAAGTGACAACCAAGCGGCTGCGGTCGAACAACTTTAAGTCTTTTTTAATATGTCAGTGCATGTTTATATTGACAACAACACTAGCGACAAAGACAATACAGAGTTCAGAGATTTAGCATAAATATGCGAGACTACGATACAACATATTCTCATCCTTAAAAAATCACGCAGTAGGTTTGTAACTGATTAGTACGTTACTCCTGTTTATTTATTTATTTACGCTCAAGGCCTGAGGCATTATAGAGGGGAGTGGATTACAGTTCATAAGATAGAACAACATTGTGCAGTTATTAATAAAGACAAATAAGAGGCTCCTAATCACTCAATGATAGCTAAGGCGTTCTTGAAAATATTGTGGTCTTCGATGGCTGCCGTAGGTACGGGAAGGCAATTCCACTCATCTGATGTGCGTGGGAAAACGGACTGAAAAAAAGCATTAGTTTCGCAGAGTGGAATTCCAACCTTAAAAGCATGATCCAACCTGGATGAGATATACGGGGGAGGCAAAATAAAATCGTGGCGCAGATATGGGTGATAAAAGAGCTTGTGAAATAGACAGTCGAAATAATTTACGGCGAGATGCTAGAGTTGCTAGGTTGAGGCTAGATTTCATTGAGCTTATGCTGGCAGTTTTGTTATAGGATAAAACGAACTGAATTATTTGGAACCATTTCAAGTGAACGTATTAAGTTTTCTTGGTAAAAATCCCACACAGATGAAGCATATTTAAGTTTTGAACGGATTAGTGTTCTATATAACAAATGTTTTAAAGACGAAGGGTTTTTTGAAAAGTTACGTCGGATGTGCCCGAGCATTTTGTTAGCGTTGGTAGTAACATACGAGATGTGAGCGTTCCAGGTGAGATCGGCTGTAATGTGAATACCAAGGTATTTGTAAGAACTAGTGACGGCATCAAGGGGACGGTGATTTAGAAAGTAGGTGGGAAAAGTATTTGCTTTTCTAGATACGCGCATATATTTGCATTTATTAACGTTTAGGTCCATATACCATGCTTTGCACCATTCAGAGATGGCATTAAGGTCCGACTGAAGGTTAGTTATATCGTCGTCATAAGTTATTTCACGAAAAACAACGCAGTCATCGGCAAACAAGAGAATGTTAGAAGAAACCCAAGAAGGTCGATCGTTTATGTAGATAAGGAAAATGAGAGGACCAAGAACAGAACCCTGTGGCACACCGGAGTAAACACCAGTTGGCTGCGAGTCAGACTTGTTAGCTGAAACAAACTGTGAATGGTTAAGAAGAAAACATTCAATCCATGTGAGAAGTTTGTGATCAGGGTTAAGTTGGTGTAGTTTATATAGTAAAAGTTTGTGGCATAACTTGTAAAAAGCTTTAGAGAAGTCTAAAAAAATACAATCGGCATATGAGGAATGGTCCAAGAATGATGTTTATTTTATGCGTAAATGATACCAATTGAGCTTCACAGGAGTAAGTTTTGCGGAAGCCATGCTGTGAAGGTGTGAAAAAGCAGTTTGATTCAAGGAATGTAACGATATGCGAAAACAGATTGTGCTCAAGAAGTTTACAAGGAATGCTGGTTAGTGAGATAGGTCGGCAATAGAAGGGAGAAGACTTGCTACCTGATTTATGGAGTGGAATCATCTCCCCGACCTTCCATTCCCCAGGAAGATAACCGTAGTTGAGCGACCGCTGAAAAATCTTAGAAATATAATAGAATAGGCACTTGTAGTTTTCAAAAAATTGGGATTAATTGAATGGCATCCAGGGCACGAAAAAGGTTTAAGTGATTTAATGAGGCTCTCTACACTAGTAGGCTCGATGAGTATGGGAGACATGACGAAAAAGTCAAAGCCATGAGTATCGGGTATGAGGACACCTGACGTTACAGAAAAGTTGCGTGAAAACACTTCATTCAGCACCAATGCACACTGGCTAGAAGGAATTATGTTTCCAGTGCTGTCAACTGAAGTGATCGTATCCTCATCTTTTTGGTTGTATAACACGCCAAAATTTTCTAATGTCGTTTATTAACATTGATGGCAAAGCGCTTTGATGAAATTCTTCCCTAGTATTTTTTAGTGCAGCTGCATATTCGTCGGAGGTATGTTTGTAAGCAGCCCAGCGGGCGTATTACCAGGTAGTATGGCTGATCTATATAAGCGCTTTTTTTATAAACGTTTCAGGTTATGGCTATGCCACAGCGCATAACTATTAGATGTGATGGCGAAAGTGGGAATGTATTTATTAGTTAAATCATTCACTTTAGCCACAAAAATGTCCCAATTAGTTTGTACAGTGCGATTATCAAAGCCATTAAAAAATTATCTGGAAAAATAGACAGTTCACAATTATTTGCTTCAAAATTTGCTTTTGCATAGTTACGAATAGTTTTAATTTTTTTAAGGTTCTTTGGCCGCGACAAGCAAATCTGGAAAGTAAGCTAACAGGGATCGATTAAGCCAGGCAAGTAACTAATCTCGGAGAGAAGATCAGGCTGAGATGTCAAAACAAGATCAAGGGTGTTCGTGACACATTGTGTTGTCCTTGTAGGTTGTTTAATAAGCTGTGTAAAGGAAAATACAGAGCACAAGTTCAAGAATTCAGTGGCTAAAGAGGAGACGGGATGTATACTGGGCGGTTCACTGTTCCATGATATACTCGGAATGTTAGAATCACGAAGCAGAAATAAAAGAAAGGTGGGGTATCGAGATGAAACTATATTAATTACATCATGAAGTTCATCTACAAAACTAGAGGAAACCGTGGGAGGTCGATAACAAACACCAAGAATGATTTTCGTATTACTTACTTAAACGACAGCCCAAACAATCTCAAGGTTGCAAGGAATAAAAAAACACTGGGATCGAAAGTTTTTCGAAATGGCCAGCAAAACACCACCACCTTGTCGCGTTGTGCGGTTTCAGCGATAAACCGAGAAATGCCAAGCAGATAGGAAAATGTCATGATCACGAAAGTGCGGATGCAGCCAGGTCTCGGTAAGTACGATGAAATCAGCATTGCATGTATCGATGGCAGAAGTTAAAGAATCGGGCTTGCTCATAACACGCCAAATATTGCAAAAAAGAATCGTCGATGCATGAGATAAGGAACGTACACTGCCCCTCGCATCCCGCTGTTAATTAAAAATGTAAAACCTGAGAACAATTGAAGCAAAAAGAAAACAACCCTTTACTTATTTGCAAACCCATTGCAAAGTTAACAGTTCAAACAATTCAGTACGTGGAAACATTATTTCTTTAAAGTGCTTAAAGTTAATCGCCGTAGGGGTTTGGAGCCTGCCTTTCTCTTGGTGGCTGAACACGTCCAGCAGGAACCTATTGCTGCTCGGCTGCAGAGACAGTCGGTACCACCAGTGGTGCAGGCTCGGAATCGAAACTGGATGGAAAGCAGCTGAATCCTCCCAAGAAGTAGGCTTGGTGGCAGGCACCGGGTGGACGGTAGCTGGTTCTTCGAGAGGGGAGTCTCTGTGTCAGGAACCGGTACGGGACGGTACGGTGCTCTAGAGGAGCAGTCGGGGAAGCAGTCGAAGCTCAAAGAAGATCAGGTGCTCAATGTGCAACTGGAGTCTCATGGCTCCTTGCTAATGGGTCCCGGGTTCTACTTGGCTGTAGAGGTCTTGAACCCGCAGGAACCTTGGACTACTTTGAAGCGTTCCATGTTCTTCCACCTCCTAGGGGGAAGGATGACGATTCTCGCTGCCCCACCACTTTTTGGGGACGGCTGAAGGAGAGACTCCTTTTGCAGGCAAAAGAAAGTTTGTTTACTCAAGCGAAGACGCCGACTGAGACTTTGATCTTGCGGGCAGCAGGGCGAGTGTCTGTGTATCTTCGGCTACTGTCGTGCTCTTCACGCGCTGGCGCAGTCGCCTGGGCTATACTTCCAGATCTTTAAAAAAGGATGGTGACGCGTGTCCTACGACGTCCAGGCGCGTTCAGGGCAACCTTCCACAGAGCGCCAGAGCCGGGGCAACTCCCGTCGTAGCGTGCGGCAGATAGACGCCCAGGTAGTCGACCACCGCTTGACGAAACGGTCGATGCTCCAGAAGAGCGACTTGCACAATACTGTTAAACATGCTGCGAAGCGTTCTACAAGCCCATTCGCATGGGCCTAGTAAACCGTAGAATGGGCAAGGCGAACGATGCGGTCCTTTAAGAACTGCCTGAATTCACGCGACAAAACCTGGGCCCCGTTATCGCAAACGACTTCGTCCGGGTAACCCTCACGAGCGAACACGGAATGCAGAAAACTGGTAACCGTGCTTGTGGAAACTTCTCCACACAACTGCACTTCAGGCTACTTGGAGAACTATTGAACTAAAGTGATGGCGAACTTGCAGTCCTGTGGTACTTTTTCCATGAGGCCAACGATGTCGTTAGCGGTTTTCTACTACGAAAGTTCTAGTAGATGACGTGGTTGCAGCGGAGTAGCTCCACTCTTTGCAGCTGGTGCAATTTTTGACACCATCTTCTACTTTGCTGGTTTATGCCTGGCTACCAAGAGCTTTCCCGGAGACGCGCCTTGGTCTGAACTGTACCAGAGGGGACCTCGTACGCTCTTGCGATGATCTGCTGAGTGAGGGACCGAAGAACGACGAGATGTTCCCCACGCAGAAGCGAGTTGTCGACAACGGACAGTGCTTCGAAGAAGGTAAAGAATTGCTGGAATCCGCCTTTTGCAAGATCCGACTGCTCGTGCGCCGAACATGGCAGTTTTCGGGACCATCGTGGTTGGCTTCGGCTGCAGACCGAAGGTTGCAGACGAACGAGCGCCGAACGAAGTTTCTCTCTCAAGCCTAATGCCAACGTCGTGTGCCACATATAATTGTTTTTCCCGTGCCACTCCTGGCACCAAGCAGGTTTTTTTTTTGCTTCTCGTCGGTAAAACGTGACACGCAGCGCCGAGAAGCTTGGATAAGGGCTGTGAAGCGTCCATGTGAAGACGGGAGTTTATGGCTGCCGTCATCGTCGTCCCGGCTCTGAGGATTGCATTTTGTGGAAGGTACGTATCTATATAATACATAGCCCAGCGTGTTCCAGCATAGCAGGTACTTCTATGCAGGCCAGTGCCGCCGCTGCGTCAGTAGAACTGTGTGGATGTTCGTTGAGCGTGCTCGCATGCGAGAACTGGAACATTATGACTTTTGGCATGATATTGCCGCGCGCAGGGCTGAGAAAGCAACGCTCGGTCACGGACTTCTAGAAAGTTCACGCTTATTCTTTCCCCAGACGTAGCATCCACAATTTTCCTGCTTTCTTCTTCTAGAAAGTGCGTGTTCATTCTCGCCCAGAGCGCGCGACGCTCGAACCTTCGCCGCCGAATCTTCGAGATTCTGACACACTCTAAATAAGAGGCCGCCCGGGACCTTCGTTGTTCCTTCGTTTGGCGTTGGAAGCGCGCTCCGCTTTTTTGCATATAACTTGCCAGCTGCGAGTCGGTGGGGAGCTTAATCGAACGCGGCACTTCCGTCGACGTTTCGGCCGGAGTCCGGCCTTCCTGATTCCGGCCGGACTCTGGCCGAAACGTCGAAGAATAAATCGCCCGTTGTTGCTGTTTTCACCAAGGGTTTTTTTTAGAGCGCAGCTCTTAGGGGCCCGTTTCCAGCCTGAGCGGCGTCGGCGTCGGCGTCGGCGTCGGCGTAACCGGGGGGGTCACGTACCCCCCGAGGTCACGTGACCCCCAGATCACGTGACCCCCCCGAGGTTATGTGAACCCCCCCGAGGTCAGGTGACCCCCCCCCCCCCCCGAGGTCACGTGACTACCCGCAGGTGACGTGACCCCCTCAGTACCCTTCCCTACTCCTTCTCAAGAGCTGCGCTCTAATTCGGCGTTACAGTGATTTGTAAACGGCCAACCCCAAGATTCTCGGACAGGCGAGCGCCGTTACTACTTACGCCATCTATCGGCCGCCGCTGCGCCGGCGCCCGTAACTCAATGGTCCAAAGCGATCTTTTTTTATACAAAGAAAACTAATCACTCAATCCCTTTGCACTTTTGTGTCACGTTTTAATACGTTGCCCTCAGCCTCCACGAGAATTTTCGTGGTCCTAGGTTTATATTAAGTCTGGCCAAAATGCAACCAAACTTTTACTCATTGGTTCCTATGGCGAACCGCAGAAAAATCATACGTCTTTTCAACATTCGATGCAAACCCTAAGAAAACCACACGATAAATTTAGTTGCATTTTGCTATATATATAGCCAATGTATCTAGCTCCATGGAAACAGTTTTTATTTTCAAATTACTTAAATTTAAAGTGGTTCCCCAGGGCTTTAAATACCAAAAAGAATCCGCAGTTGGTGAGGAGACTCGAGGATTCAGTGACGTTGTTGCGTTCCTAAATACATTTTTTTAGCAACAGATGTAATGCATAACAAAACGGCAACTACACTGAATATTTTCTTAATTGATAAACACAAAACCTAAATGCAGGTTTTTTTTTTTTGTTCTTATCGCGTAATTAGCTCAAATACATTATACTTAAAGCGCTGAATAATTAAGGAGTCAAAGCGTTTTTTGATCCGAACTATCTTTTACAAAGTGTCCAAATTTAATTTCACCAGCTATTCCACTTCCAAGAATGGTATTAAAAATAAAAATGCCAAAATGAGTGGGCGTGGTCCAGACACTTTGGCAAACGGGACATGAAGAGTACCATTTATGGCGACATTTAGCACGCCGTTACTGCTAATTAATCCATCTTATGTAGGTTTGCTTCGCGTGCGCCCAAGAGCTTTCGAAACGGCCCAGTATCTCTTAAGTCATCACAACCTCAGACGTCAAAATCAGGCGAAAAAGGGGTGTGTCCCAGAAATTTGGGCATACGCGCCGCCAATTGTACCATCAATGGCGACACTCAGTACTCTATAAGCCATAATAATGCATCTCCTCCAGTTCTGCGACGCATATACCCAAGAGCTTTTGAAGCGGCCCAGAATTTATTTAGTTATCACACTCCAAAGCTTGCCTCAACCGTCGAAATCGGCAAAAAAAGGGGCGTTTCCCACAAATTTGGGCATACGCGCCGTCCATTGTACCATCAATGGCGACACTCAGCAGTCTGTAATTCATTATAAGGAATCTCCTCTAGGTGTATGACGCGTATGCCCGAGTGCTTTTGAAGCGGCCCAGAATTTATTTAGTTATCGCTCTCCAAAGGTTGCCTCAGGCGTCAAAATCGGCCAAAAAGGGGGCGTTCCCCACAAATTCGGGCATACGCGCCGTCAATTGTACCATCAATGGCGACACTCAGCAGTCTGTAATTCATTATAAGGAATCTCCTCTAGGTGTATGACGCGTATGCCCGAGTGCTTTTGAAGCGGCCCAGAATTTATTTAGTTATCGCTCTCCAAAGGTTGCCTCAGGCGTCAAAATCGGCCAAAAAGGGGGCGTTTCCCACAAATTCGGGCATACGCGCCGTCAATTGTACCATCAATGGCGACACTCAGCAGTCTGTAATTCATTATAAAGAATATCCTCTAGGTGTATGACGTGTACGCCCGAGTGCTTTTGAAGCGGCCCAGAATTTATTTAGTTATCGCTCTCCAAAGGTTGCCTCAGACGTCAAAATCGGCCAAAAAAGGGGCGTTTCCCACAAATTTGGGCATACGCGCCGTCAATTGTACCATCAATGGCGACACTCAGCAGTCTGCAATTCATTATAAAGAATCTCCTCTAGGTGTATGACGTGTACGCCCGAGTGCTTTTGAAGCGGCCCAGAATTTATTTAGTTATCGCTCTCCAAAGGTTGCCTCAGACGTCAAAATCGGCCAAAAAGGGGGCGTTTCCCACAAATTCGGGCATACGCGCCTTCAATTGTACCATCAATGGCGACACTCAGCAGTCTGTAATTCATTATAAAGAATCTCCTCTAGGTGTATGACGTGTACGCCCGAGTGCTTTTGAAGCGGCCCAGAATTTATTTAGTTATCGCTCTCCAAAGGTTGCCTCAGACGTCAAAAGCGGCCAAAAAGGGGGCGTTTCCCACAAATTCGGGCATACGCGCCTTCAATTGTACCATCAATGGCGACACTCAGCAGTCTGTAATTCATTATAAAGAATCTCCTCTAGGCGTATGACGTGTACGCCCGAGTGCTTTTGAAGCGGCCCAGAATTTATTTAGTTATCGCTCTCCAAAGGTTGCCTCAGACGTCAAAATCGGCCAAAAAGGGGGCGTTCCCCACAAATTCGGGCATACGCGCCATCAATTGTACCATCAATGGGGACACTCAGCAGTCTGTAATTCATTATAAAGAATCTCCTCTAGGTCTATGACGCGTATGCCCGAGTGCTTTTGAAGCAGCCCAGAATTTATTTAGTTATCGCTCTCCAAAGGTTGCCTCAGACGTCAAAATCGGCCAAAAAAGGGGCGTTTCCCACAATTCGGGCATACGCGCCGTCAATTGTACCATCAATGGCGACACTCAGCAGTCTGTAATTCATTATAAAGAATATCCTCTAGGTGTATGACGTGTACGCCCGAGTGCTTTTGAAGCGGCCCAGAATTTATTTAGTTATCGCTCTCCAAAGGTTGCCTCAGACGTCAAAATCGGCCAAAAAAGCGGCGTTTCCCACAAATTTGGGCATACGCGCCGTCAATTGTACCATCAATGGCGACACTCAGCAGTCTGCAATTCATTATAAAGAATCTCCTCTAGGTGTATGACGTGTACGCCCGAGTGCTTTTGAAGCGGCCCAGAATTTATTTAGTTATCGCTCTCCAAAGGTTGCCTCAGACGTCAAAATCGGCCAAAAAGGGGGCGTTTCCCACAAATTCGGGCATACGCGCCTTCAATTGTACCATCAATGGCGACACTCAGCAGTCTGTAATTCATTATAAAGAATCTCCTCTAGGTGTATGACGTGTACGCCCGAGTGCTTTTGAAGCGGCCCAGAATTTATTTAGATATCGCTCTCCAAAGGTTGCCTCAGACGTCAAAATCGGCCAAAAAGGGGGCGTTCCCCACAAATTCCAGCATACGCGCCGTCAATTGTACCATCAATGGCGACACTCAGCAGTCTGTAATTCATTATAAAGAATCTCCTCTAGGTCTATGACGCGTATGCCCGAGTGCTTTTGAAGCAGCCCAGAATTTATTTAGTTATCGCTCTCCAAAGGTTGCCTCAGACGTCAAAATCGGCCAAAAAAGGGGCGTTTCCCACAATTCGGGCATACGCGCCGTCAATTGTACCATCAATGGCGACACTCAGCAGTCTGTAATTCATTATAAAGAATCTCCTCTAGGTCTATGACGCGTATGCCCGAGTGCTTTTGAAGCGGCCCAGATTTTATTTAGTTATCGCTCTCCAAAGGTGGACTCAGACGGGAGAGGCCCTTTCGAGCGCACGACACTAGCCGGCCTCCAGGTGAGGCGCTTCGTGTAGAACCTGCCAGGTTGCGCTGGTGTTCGGTTCCGGAGCACTCCTGCCAACGAAGCTCGCGCCAAGCGTAGCTGTTTTTGATATTAGCGGTTCATTAGTGTGGCATTTGAATGCTTCATGGGTGTTTCTACGTGTATGAATAAATTGGTTAAAGCTTACTTCCAGAATTTAGTGAAAACTGGGGTAACCAGTCTTGCATGCTGGCGCGTAGCGCTGCGCATCCGTCTTCTTTCTCTTCGTTTTCATTGCATAGCGACAAAACTCGAACCTATGTAATCACAATGCCAAGCACTTGATAATCACAAAAACAAATTGCAAAAACGACCATAGACACTACAGAAACCATCCGAGAACGTACGCGACGCCATATCCCATGTTACAGTAGCCATGTCCTCCGGATTTCGACAACAGCGCCACTCGCGGCAGTCTGCACTTCTGGCTTCACACGGCCGATGGGACGCCGCCGACATTTTTTCCACTGCCCCTATATTCTAGTTCAGTGTAACTAGAGCGCCGACGTTAGAACGCGCGACTGGAGAGCGCTGCGATAGGAGCGCGCTTACCATTAGAGTGCACGTCACAAGAGCGCATGACCAGTAGAGCGCATGTCACGAGATTGATTACCTTGTCCGAAAAAGAAGCTTTATTGTACGCAAACACTTTAAAGCACACAGAACCACTTGACGATCGATCGGCTGGGTGCAGGAGCCGAGATTGAATGTTATTTCGAATGGTGAAGTTGTGTACATTAGGAAGTGACTTCCAACTCAACCATAACCACATTTTCTGAGTTCCATGTTTGCGAAGTGCTGCTCAACAACACAAGGTGCACCTCACTAGACTGTTTCTTTCTACCACACAAACTTGTGGTGTAGTGGAAAGTCATCACTTGGGCCACTAACTTTAGCGCGTCGGTGTCGTATTGGCCCTCACAGTATTCACAAACACGTTATGAAAGTGCGTCACACACCGCTAACAAATAAATGCGCCCCGCAAACTCAATAATGAGCGGCCGCATCATCGACGTCTGTCCTGAGCCGGCTCTGCATGCCATTCGTGCCTTCTTTTTCTGGACAGCATCTCCGTCGCAGTGCACACCGATGTTGCGATCGCCGGAGTACGGTAGAAGCTGGCCGTGTAGTTTTCGCTTCTTTTTTGTTGCGCGAGCGCTTGCTGCAGCCCAACGCACCACCGTCTTCCATAGCTCCGCTGCAAATCGCGGTCGTCTCAACCACCAGCATGGTCGAAACCGGCGTGCGACGTTCTTCTGTGGCTTAGGTGCAGCCCATGTATAGTACAATGGTTTGTTTTAGGCTTCATCTAGCAGTATGAAGAGTCTAGGACATTTCGGTGCTCGAAATATTTGGTGTGCGGAGTTTTTGTTGCATGGTCATGGAACACAAAGCGACGCAAAGAGTCGCTTTTGTCCTTATTTTACGATTATTCTTTGCCCGAACTTCATTAAAAAATGTCATCTTCTCTTTCTGCTCGACTTTTTAGCAGATACCACCGCCCCACGGGGGTTAGAGCATGTGTTTCTCGCCTCCGACCACAATGAATAAACTTGCACCCCCGTGTAGCGTCTTTTGGAAAGCCGGGATCAGGGACTGCAATGGTGCTCGACGATTCCTCAGGGGCGTTGCTAGCAACGCCGATAAGGTCACAGAGCAGTGAGCACACGCGTTTTGTAAATAAAAGGGGCCCACATTACCCTTTGTGCATGATTATATTTCTTTTGAAGGCAGCTGGCCTCAGACTTTATTACGTATACGACGACTCACTTGTGATACGTGGCCGTTATAGCATTTGGGAGGGCTAGAAACTGGCATTCTTTCCGGAATATATTATTATCAAGCCACACATGCGAATAACTTCATATGCGCATGCTTATGCACGTTACATACCTATCATCCAGACATAATTATGACAAATCTTAATAAAGATGTCCTAGACGTATATTCTAACCTTTAAAATATTAAAGCATGCTATTGCCAGAAATGACGGGCCGTTTACACCGAAATATCCGTGTACCTTACGTCTTCGATGAACATGTCCTCACAGGATCACACAGGAAAATAATTGCTTGATTACACCTATCGTATATTTTCATTAGGGGGAAAAACATAGTCATATAAAACATCTCGATAATTACATCCCTTATAGAGGGTCCGAACATTTCGTCGAACGCCGTTTCATCGAACGCCGTTTCATCGAAGCCGTTTCATCGAACACCGTTTCATCGAACGCCGTTTCATCGAACGCCGTTTTATAGAAGCCGTTTCATCGAACGCCTTTTCATCGAACGCTGTTACAGCCTGCAATATTTTTGCAATTTATTTTGATTTTTATACACAACGTCATCTAATTCTCCATTTTTTTAAATCACAGTATGCAGTGACGAGATAAGTTCCATTGTGAACATGTCCTGCTTCGAGAAAAAAGCCTCCATGAAACAATGACCCCTCTTCATGTCACATGAAACAATTAAAAATGAGACAAAAAAAACAGCAAAAGAAACAGAAAGCACGATGTGCTTTCTGGGAAGCGGGTAGTGTTTTATTGTTTGACAGCGTGTACCTGTAACCTTGGGTTATGTGAGGATCCGAAAGGGTGACAGAGTACACCCAGGGCTTTACTATTGTCTGGTGCGGGTTGGGTTACGTCCCAATCCGGCTGACGTCTCAATTCGGCTATTGCCTCAATTCGGCTAGAAGTTTCAATTCGGCTGGACGTTCCAGTTCGGCTACATCCTCAATTCGGCTAGAAGTTTCAATTCGGCTGGACGCTTCAGTTTGGCTAGATCTTCAGTTCGGCTACAAGTTTCAATTCGGCTGCATGCTTCAGTTCGGCTAGATCCTTGCTTCAATTCGGCTGGACGTTCCAAGTTGATCAAGCTAGGCATCTAAACATAAGGTGTCCCCAATTTTTTTAGAGAGACGTTAACTATATCTGCATCTTGCCTTAACATTGCAACGTGCAAGCTCAGATCAATAAGTTCAAGCAGCTACGCAGGCTTTGGGCACAGAAACATTTGTGTTTGTGTTGTTTGTTCTGTGAAGCTGCTGTGCAAACACCAGGTCTCTGCTTCAAAGAAATTTATTCACTTGCCCAAAGAATGGATTACAGCAGACCAAAGATTGCTTCTTCCAGTGCTGGCCACTGCTCACGTGAAAGGGACAGGACTCCTTGGCAGCTCCTACGTCGAACTGAGTTGAAGAAAAAAAGAAGATCCCTGCATCAGTTATGAGACAAAACAATATGGTAGGGGCTCAATCCAGTGATTTACATCTTCAGGAGGCTAAGGAGAATGTAACAGTATACCTGTAAATTTTTTTCAAGGTCACAAATTTGCCTCAAAATTGGCTAAACACACCAGTAGCTATGACTGACCTCGTAGCCAAAACCTTACGTCCGCAAAAAATTGTTTGGCGACATTGAATTTTTAAATTCGGTCCTCATCATATTTTCAAAGTGAAAGTTTCTACCGGCAGTATTAAAAATATGGAGGCTCGGGCAAGCTGGTGTTGCATACTCCTCTACAGCGCGAAAAATTCGCAACCAAGCACAAGCACACACAAAAGGAAAAGACATTCATGAAGCTCTGACTTGCAACTCAGTCTTGTATTATTTCTTCTCTGCCTGCGCCTGTCTTTTTAAACAATAAGATTTTTCTTTTTTGTTATTTTTGGTTTTATCTGGATGCAAGATAATCTAATTCTTTTTTGTAATAAATCTGGACAAGGTTTAGTGACAGTTTTCTTCTAACCTCGAAATCTTTTCAGCTTCAATAACTTCCCTAATTAGTTGGTTATTATTTTTACTTATTACGGGGCGGCAATGTTTTTAGTTCTGCTTGACATCTGCAATCTTGGCAATGTATGCCTTAGTGCCCAGAAGTGATTCTGTTTATGTTGTAGTCGTGTTCCCCTTGTCTATGTGACATCAGTATTTGTGACGTCGGGGTGGGGAGGGGTTGGGTTTTGGCAGTAGAACTTGTTTCCAACTGATTAGAAGAATTTCGATGGCAACAAATAAAGCCTGCGGAACCCCAACAATAGCTCAGCAGCACGAAAGAAATATGTTCCATTCTGTTCTCTGATGTGGTTGTGCTAGCCATGCTCCAAACAAGAGTTTCGAACAAACCATTTGGGCTTCGTAACGTGAAGAGGGGTACAGTTTCTATCATGAAGGAAGCCATTAGCCCGCAGATTTTGTGGGACGAGCGAAGGCGGCGGAACTTTCTAGATTTCACACTTCACCCCGCACAGCCATGCAGCATGGCACGTTCCCGTGGCACCTACGGCTGTGAGTAGCAAGTATGTCAGGGAGCCTTTAAAAAGGTGGGTAAAACAAAGTTTTTCAGTGACCGAATCGAGGAGACTGATAGCTTAATGTACCGACACTTGGATAAGTAACCCTGTTGTTGTTGTTGTGTACGGGTTTTATGGCGCAAGAGCTCCGACGGCCATACTGCGCCAAACTAGGTAGGATAAGTAACCCTGGTTTGCAAGTTTTGTCGTGGGAGAGTTGGTATTAACTGGGGTGTACTGCGAGTTGTAGAGGATCTAGAGTCACACCGCCATATTCAGCTCAAGAAGCCTCGTCTAGGCACAGGCAACTCCTTCCGCAATCATTGAGACTATAAATTAATTAATACACTTGTGTCTGGTTATTTTTTCTGTTTCTTTTGACTTTCTGAGAATCGAGAAACTCAGCAAGCAAATTTAATATCTAAATTATTCTGAAAAACTGAGAATTTAATCAAAACAAGCTCTGAGAAACATCAGATTTTCCACAAAGGTAAACTCCAGAAAACACCCTCCAATGCCGCAAAGGATTACATTCTTTTCCCTTGTCTTTCTTCTCCGACATTGTTTCCCTGCTTTTATCAGTCTCGGGTTTTCTAGATTATGATCGACAAAGGATTAATTCTGGAAACACGGAATGCCGCTTATAGTGATGCTGCTATATGTCACGCTAGGGGTAGCCAGGCAGGCTCTGGTGCAGCTTGGTTATGACCTTCCTCGCAAAGGGAAGTTTTGGCATTGCATATGAGGCGATACTTGCCCAAGTCTAGAGGTTACCTTGGCAAGGTTATGGAAGCACCCATGCTCACAAGTACGGTAACTGCCCAGGTCACCTTGGAACGTCTCAGCACACGGCAGGCACCACCGTCTGTCGTAGGTATGATGTGCTGCAATGTCTGATGACACAAACTGCAGCAAAACAAAACATATTTTCCTGTGAAACAGTATCCATAGCTGCAATCTCCGTACCAGCACACTGCATGAGTAGCTAATCTCATTGTGCACTTCTTTCTACATTAGAAGCACAGTTTAGCCTGAAGGCGTCGGCATATTTCGGTTCCACATATAAAGTCGCTCATACAGATTTACGTCAAACAAACATATTTCGCCACGTCTGTGGCTGTGGCAGAAAATACTAAGAAAGGCGAGATAAATCTACGATTGCATGCTTGAAATGGTCAGAAATGGGAGGAAAAAGCCCCGAGACACTTTCCTCCCATTTCTCCTCCTGTGAACAGCAAGGTCGAGGGAGCACACCAGTGGTGCAATCGGTGGTTTGTACGCGGTGCTCAAACGTGATTATTTTACGATGTTTGGATACCATCATTTCAGCCATGTTGCGATTACATCGATACATTAAAATTGTCAAACGCTGATTGAAAAAAAATTGTACCGGCTCATTCACGACTTTCTTAGCTTTGGTTGCTCCCATTACGGAATAAAGGGTTTGTTCACCAAATAAACAACGCACTCCCGAGCTTCACCCACTTTGTCACTGAAGGCTTTGTTCGTGTTCGAAGCTAGATCTTTGCTCAAAAAGCACTTCGAAATTACAAACAAATCTACGACGACTCTCAGCAACCCTCGTCTCATTGAACCGCAGCGCAGTTTTCGCCCAAAGGAGCCGCAAGTAACGACTCTTGAGAGCAAAATAATTATCTATAAAAGCTACACACAATGCATGGTTCCGGCATTTGAGCACAAGGTATTTGACGTCTTTCGGAGAACGCTACAAAAGCTTAGTATTCCAACAAGAGCTTAAACGTAAAAAAATTTCAGTTTTCTTCGTATCTGCCTGAACTGGGCGGAGCCACCCGAACGACCCGACGTATGCAAGATCCAAAGCATGTGTCGCAAACTGCTGTGTGCGGCACGCCGGAGCAGCCATCTTTCCGACTGTTTGCACGCTGGCTCACATTGTTTCGATGCATGTGTCTTGCGTTTAACGTTTCGATGGCAGCCTTTCAATTTTAAGAACAAAGCGTCAAGTGCTGGCCTGGCTGTCACTAAGACTGTTCACACACACAGTTGCTCAATGCGAAGTGTAAACAAGTACGCCCATGACATCCTGGAAAGGACAGCCTGGCGCCTAGGCAGTACGGCCACGCAGGTCCAATAAAAGCTCGCAGGATGCTGTACATAGACTGCGCGACACTGTTAAGCACTAGACACAACAAAGAAATAAATGCACCTTGATCCTACGAGAAAACTCTGATGACACAGAGTATAGTAAGACTTGCGAAGCTTGTAACTGGGTTCATGAGCTTTTAATCACTCCCGCGACACACACCTGCACACAATGTGTCATCCGAATTTACCCATTGGATCAAGGTACATTAAATTTTTTTCCGCTGCCAAATGGAAGGGAAGGTGCGACAACATTATCCTTTTGTCTTACCCTAGCATGAACTAGCTGGTAATGGTACAATTACAAGCGAGTTGCTTTCACTGCAGTCCCTCCTGCTCGAGCTCTCGTACAACCAAACCGCAATTAAACGCAAGGCGCTTGCCCGCACTTGTAGCCACTCCGGCTAGTCCATGCTAAGACGAGACAAAGCATGGCAGGAAGCCTGCCACTACAGCACGTCGGCCGCCGGGCATGACTGGCGAGTGCAAGTGCCACGCGAGTCACATGAATGTTCTGCAATAGCTGCGTGACTTAAAAGAACCCAGATGAAACGCCGTTCGTTGTGCCATTCATTGGTGCAGGGGTAGAACATCGGGCTCCTAATCAAAAGGCTGTGGGCTCGATCCCCCTATAGGGGAGACATATCATTGATCTTCTTTCATTAAGTGAGCCCTATCTTTGCTTTTATTCTCTGTTCTTCTCATTTGACGTGCTTCCATGACCGACTGGGTAATCCATGTTGATCTACAACAACTGGATCGGTCGTTGCATGCTCTCAACCCTAGATATATAACACAGCTGCAAACAAAATCACAAAATTTTCAAGAGCCGCAGAGGGAGAGAGGAGGGGGGGGGGGGGGGGGGCCGCGGCAGGTTTTTTGTTTAGAGCAATAAACGAAACTCAAACTAATTTCGGTCTATCTTATACGAGTCAAAAGCAGTCCAATTGTGCGTAAGGCAGCAGTAGCACATTTAAAACGCGTTTCATTTCTCTTTTTGGGGAAGTGCTCCGGGAGAGCGGGGGGGGTGGGGGAGAGAGAGGAGGGATAAGGGAGGGAGCGGCGAGCCGCACTTTAACACGCGGAGAGCCGCAGCTTGGCCACCCCTCTACTAGGGCATCGCCATGCAGGTTCTCAAGGAGCTTGGGAACGGCCTTTCCCTCTAAATTAATTCCTGGCATTGTATACTAGGCGATACCTGCTGTAGTCTATGGGTTACCTTTGCAGGGAGATGGAGGCATCGATGATCACACGTACGGCAATTGCCCATGTCGCACATCATCAAGGAAGGTCTTCATGAAGCAGGCAACTTGTCCTGTCGATGGAGACCCAAACATATCCTGCATATGTGGGTAAAGTGCCTAAAATTTAATTTAATTACAACTACAACTACTTCTCTCCAAAAGCATCATGACATCAAAGCTTGCCGCTTTCCATAGATGGACTCGCTAGCACAGCCTGGCCTTTTTCGGTCGGCCAGGGTGTCGAGTGTGTTTCGTAGCGACCCGCCACACGCCCTCAAAGTTGAACTTGTGTCTTACTCAAATTTCGGAAGAGAAGCCTACTACCAAGTATGATAGAATTGTAGCAGGGGATCATGATGTTAGCTACGTAGCCCCCGCAACCCGACCTCCATTATCGCCAGCCCCTTTGCCATCTACTTCATCGCCCATCACGACTACCCGTCATCCCTTGTGGTTGACGCTTGTTCGTAGGGAAGGACTGGCTGGCACTGCTGGGCTCTGCGCCGCTACTCATCCCAATTCCCAAATGGAGACTGCGGCTGACCGATGACATCTGTCGTCTGCTTCCTTTCTTCGGTACTTTGCTTCGGTTAAGGAACTGTTTTTTGCAGATAGTATAACGTGTTGAAATCGCTTACCTACTAATTTCAACGGCAATTCATCTTGGAAGTGCCCGTGCAAAGCTGGTGCCGCGATGTGTGGTGATATCAAACGCAGAGAGTGCCTGAAGAATTTTGAGGTTGCTCAAACGATTTGTGGATATGTTTGGACGCACTTTATGACAAACAAATCAGCGGCAAGCGGCTCATAGTCAAGCGACACTTCCCTGATGACTTGCTAAGTGCTTGGATATGGTCAAAAAACTTCCGAGTGAAACCTATTCCTTCAGACTACGGATACGGAAGGCTCCGCTTCTCAGGGCGCGATGAGCCAGGTCCCCTCTACAGCCCATCGAGACTTTGGACGGCGCTCGAATGCGTGCTCAGAGTGCAGTCCAGTGTTACTTTAGTGCCATCGGACGGCACTCAGATGCAACCTGGATTAAAACAGTTCGCTTTTATTGTTATTGCGGTCACTGTGTAGGTCACTCACTGAGGTGAAGAGGAGGTGAGACGGGGTCCAGTCACTGCCGCGATCAACGACCGAAATCCAACGGTTCCGCAACTTGCTGACCCTTGTAAAACCAGGAGAACTGCCCACAAATTCACTTTACTGCGAATTGTATTATGCTGTGGGACTGAACGGTGAAATGTAACGCCTGCGGAAGAATAATCTCAACGGTCCTTGTAGTCGCGCACACTGCAAAGCCCCATCCTGGCCCCTCCGACGCGCGATGCCACATACTTTCGATTCCTAGAGCTCGCCTGTTCATCGCAGTTCGCCCAGTCTGCCGCTCACGGCAGCGCTCGCTATATCCCTTTCGTTCTGATAAAACCCACTAGACAGAACGAGTGAACGGGTGTGGTTTCGGAAAACGTAGTGTCTAGAAAACTGTCCGACGGCACTCTTGCAGAGCGTTCAAATGCCATCAGACGGTACTCCACTCGCGCGTTCAAGTGGCGTCCGAAAGTCTCGTATAAAACGAGTTCTCAAAACGACTTTTACGAAGGGGAGTGTGGCGTATTGGTAAGATGTGTCGCATAAGCACGTGATCCCGGGTTCGATCCCCACTGCGGGCTTACTTTATTGTTTTTGTTTTCTCGAACATTTTATTTTGCCGACGCATTTGGCGATATGTACATTTATTTTTTTACCATTAACACAGGAAAAAAACGAATGTTGTGGCCGAAATTTCGCTGAACGAAATAGCATGGTACTTCGTTTCCGGAGGTGCATCGGGGAAAGCGGGGCTTGGTTTGGACGCCGCGAAGCGGCGTGTACGACAGGGCCAAATGGGTCAATAGCTTTGTAATTAGCAGCCGCATACTGTCGCCGCGAAGCGGCGTGAACGCAGGCGGGGGTGTGTGTTAACGAGCTCCCCAGTGATACACGCGCCGTCCGACTGCCGGACGGCACTTGTAGGCGCGATTGGAATGCCGTCGGGCGGCACTGTAGACACAGCCTTCGGAAAGTGCTTTGTGGCCCCTTCCCGAACTTGCGCTACCATGCTTTCGTGGATACTCACCCTTGATGAACGAACTGTGAAGTGGGACCGGTCAGTGATTCGGTATTACTTTCGTTGCAATCGGAGGCGTTGATTTGAACCGCTCGTGCCGTCGGGCGGCACTGTAGACACAGCCTTCGGAAAGTGCTTTGTGGCCCCTTCCCGAACTTGTGCTACCATGCTTTCGTGGATACTCACCCTTGATGAACGAACTGTGAAGTGGGACCGGTCAGTGATTCGGTATTACTTTCGCTGCAATCGGAGGCGTTGATTTGAACCGCTCGTTCTCGAAATAGGAGCCTTGTCTTGAACAAAACCATCCAATAACTCAAAGGCCGCAACCACGTCGCACACAACTCTCTACCTGCCCCAAATGCGTTGCGCCATCTTGGGTCCCAGTGTTGCCAGGTGAGGAAAACAAAAATCAGTGGATACTGGCTAGAACTCAATCGAACTCCCTAAAATCAGTTAATAAATTTATGCACTTTTTTTACTCCTGGACTAATTTTTTAGCAAATATCATAAGCTATAAAACAGCAGTTTAGATAAAACTGTACTCCCAAATTGAGCTATAATTAGTATTATTTTTATTGCGTCACTCTGCTGCAATGTCCGACAGAAATGTTTTAACATCCAGAAGTCGGTTTGATTGTATCAACTATTCCGATGACTTGACTCAACGCTGCAATACAAAAAAAACAAAAAGGCAGTGGCTCCTCGGACGGCCGTTGCTGGAGCCACATCCACACAGACAAGGCTCCTTCGACACCGGAAGTGACGTATAAAACCACGTGACTTTTAAAACTAATATAATATTACTTTAATATTATATATCCAACAATATCATAAACTTATATAGCCCACAAAAATATTTACAATGTATTTTTATGCATTTTTGAAATTAAAAGGTCACGTGGTATAAATAAAATAAGGCTATTGAGCTATTATTTTATGTAAAAAAGCGGTGCTATAAAGTTTGTTGCATTGTAAACATACTGTAAATTAGTTTGTCTCATTATATTAATATCCTATGACGTCACTTGGCGGAAGCTGGGCGCGCCGCCCCGCGCCGCGCCTACGCCTCTGCGCGCCTGGCCTGTCCCGTCCACGAGTTGGTCGTGGTCCCGTCGGCTGCGTGCTGCGTCCCGTCCACGACCATTATAGAGTTGGTCGTGGTCCCGTCCCACCTGCCCGCCTGTCCTGGCTAGCGCCTGGCTCGTCTGGCGGTCGGTGGCGGTCTGGCGTCGGCGCGTTCGTGGCGTTGGCAAAGTCCGTCGATCGTCAATTCGTCGAGTGCAGCTGGTGCTGGTGCAGCGCGGTGTCTGCGGTCAGACGCGTCGGTGAGGTGGTGGAACTCGAGCGTTGCGCAGGTCGTTCGATACCTCCAGCTGGTGTGGCGTAGAGTGGGTGGACTGAGCTCGTTTGCAGCTCGCGTGCACGTGAAGGCTTTGCGTCGACTGGGTCGTTCGTTTCGCCTGCCTCGCCGTCACCCTCTTGACGGCGTTCAACTACGACGTGTATGACCGCGCCCCTGAGTGAAGTAGCTCGATATGGGCTGACGGTAACTTAGGTGCTTGAGACGTACGTTCGTATTTTACTATTGGTGATGTACTACCATGGTGAGCCCTTTCTTGACTATTTATGAACGAAACTCAAATGAAAAAGTTGGCGTCGGGCGAACTCCCTTGTTGAGGTTGACACAAAGCCCCACCCTGGTGCCCCCCTCTCCTTCCATGGTAAAGTTAGTTTTACCCGGTGCCCCCCTCTCCTTCCATGCTAAAGTTAGTTTTACCTCTCACCGTAGAATATTCCCGAGGGTTTATTTCTGAGGATTACTTGTTTGACTCAGTAGACACATAGCTGGTCTAGGGTCTTTCCAGCTAGAGAGGGTGCATCTCATTCCACCACTTTCCTTGGAACTTTAAAGGCAGGCTACATTCAGCATGCTGCCTAAAATCTATCCGTGGGTCACAGAGGTGTCGAGCTGAAGCCTATGCCAAGTTTTACAGCTAGGAGCGTGTTTACAGTGATAGTAAGTGAAAATGCACTGGCATACCATAACTACTTGAGAAACTTTTGCCTCATGCCAGCTGTTTTGAAAATGTTCATATCGGCCTTGTTGGACGTCTACTACCCTGCGAAGGCTATCGATACCTCCTCACTATTGTGGATCGGCTTACCTGCTGGCTGGAAGCGACACCTATACAAGACATTGCATGCAGCCGAGACCATTACATCAGCTTTCATTAACACCTGGTTCACACGATTTGGCACGCCCATTGAGGTTGCAACAGAATGAGCAACATTTTGAGGCAGTTTTTTTCTGACGCCTCTCTGTGCTGCTGGGAACCAGACACATGAGACTGCCTGTCATCCGCAAGCCAATGGTCTCGTTGAAAATTTTCACTGCCAACTAAAGGCTTCAATTATGACCAATCAAAATCCAAATCATTCATTGGATCTCCCCCTGTCATCTTTCTTGTTCTTTAAGCAACTGTCGAAGAAGACTGTGCCTGTTCCTCAGCTCAACTTGTCTATGGCACTTTGCTTCATTTGCCGGTTGAGTTGGCAGCTCCCTGACACCCTGCAGCAACACTCGCCAAGACTGGGACCTACTTTGAAAGACGAGAGAAGATCTTTGAAGGCAGCATGCCAGCACCGACCCCCACCAGAGCAACCACCAAATCATTCACTGCAAAAGATCTAAATGAACACTGAACCACATCTTGTCTTCTTGAGGAATAAGAAACATTTTACAATCAAAGTTAATGGACCAGAACTACTTTCCACAGACCGCCTCAAACAGCCTATGTTGAAGCAAACCCAACATTGTGTGTCAAAGGTGAAAGTCGCCTGTTTCGATAAACAAGGTGTTTTACCTTGTTTATCGAAACAGGCAATTTTCACCTACCCAACAACTCTTCCTCATGGTCTTCAACAAGAAACAATTCACTGGAGTGACTTCAGTGAATTTCGGGGGAGATGCCTGCCACTTTTATCCTCATTTCGCTGTCGCCCCTGGCTACTGCTTGCCAAAAATAAACTTGCTAAAAAGGCAGACAGAAATGAATCAAAGTTCTCACTCAAGAAAACAGTTTGTGTAAATTGTTTTGCCGTGTTGTGGGCTATCGTTAAATTCATCCTTAAAATTATATAGACCCTGTATCTGCATCAGGAAGGGGCATAAAGCTCTAGGTGGTGCCCTTAGTTTCATGATAAGTTTAACTTTATTTCTCATGCAAAATCTAAAAAAAATGTCTTGGTATGGCAACCTTTCTGAAATTTTTAGCCATTCAACTTTTTTGCTATGGAATCAGAATAGTGGATCATCATTGCACTACAAGTGCAGTTGTCTGGAGTGCAATGAAGCGCTGGAATGAAGTTGGTCTTAAAGGTTGAAGCATCAAGAAGGCCTATAGGGGTTATTTATTTATTTATTTATTTATTTCCAGTACTACTAATCCCATTTGGGACTGTTGTAGGGTGGTACATCATACAAAAAGATTTTTGTTTTTTTAGTACACATTTGAAGATAGTGGTATGCAAGCCTATATCGACAGGTGCGCTTCCAAGTTAATGAGGAAATGCTCTACACTAGTGGAATGTACAATGTTTCACGGCAAGCGATTCCAGTCGTTTATAACTGGGGGGGAAAAGAAATATTTGAAGCACTTATTATGGGCTGGAAGTTCTTCATAAAGTTTACCATGGTTATATCTTGTTAACCGTTTACCAGTAGGGGTTAGATAATTTCCTGTGGGAATGTTGAAGTGGCTGTTAGCTAATTCATATAGAAACTTGAGCTTTGCAATTTTTTCCCTGGCTGATAGTACTAATTTTTATGCATTCATTAAATGGGTGGGTGTAGGGAATCTATTAGTCATGTGCCAACAGCAGATTTTGAGTTTGAAGCCAGTAGTGGTTTTGTCCAAATACTTTCAAATCAAATATTGAATGGTTTCTCAAAGCCCAGACTGTTGCACCATGCTTAAACGAAAATCCGGCTAAACTCGTGAAGGTTGTACCCAAGCTTCCACTTGTCCATTTATAGGCTAATTTTAATCTAACTATATTTACAGACTGTGACCTCAGAAAGTTCCATGCTGGGGATGACAAGTAAATTAGGTATTTAACATAAAATGAAACCTATAGTATAGAGCTGCATCTATACCCGATTGAAATTGAGTGGATTTACAAGCCTCGCTATGTGCGAATATTATTTTTTCAATCTCGAATTAATTAAAAAGATATGTATCACGAATGGTTAATGCAGGTTGTCTGGGCATATCTACCTATCATATAATCTTGCATTAGAGCTACAGTTATTTTGAATACTTTACTACACGTAAATATAAACATTCACAAAATTTTAGTTTATTTTTAAACACCAGTCGCGCGCGTGCAGAAGGTGTGCTTTTCTTTCCCAAGCACGCAATTGCGATATTCATAATTTCCCAAGTGTTGATTGCAGCGGGTTGCCCGTTGAGTGCGCTTCTTACCGAGCACTGGTGCACTGCAGAGAAGAAACATCAGCGGAGGTCGCTTTTGTGTGTGTTGCTTCTCCGCAGTGCTCCCACGCTCGACAAGAAGCGCACTTGACGGGACTTAAAAAAGAACAAGAAAACTAACTTTTTTTTTGTGTGTTTTTTTAAGTAATATTGACAATGAGTTACATGAAGACAACTTCATTACATTTGTACTGCACATGTTCATGCTAGCGAGATACAGCTTGGCCTCGCCATCATTGCTGCCGTACGGCAAAAACTCCTTGTTTAAGTGCGGGGAGGGAGGGGGGAGGAGTTTTTCTGAAGATGTGCCTGTAGACTTGGCAGGTAGGTGACAGTGAAAGGAACATCAAGAAAATCTGGAAGATCTTGGGTGTATGGCCCCTAGGAAGAGGCACGTTTGGTGGAGTATCTCCACAACTGCCGTCTCCTTCAGTGTCTTCGCCCTCATCGCTAAGTCAGAGTTGACTTCTTCACCTGATGGAAAAACATCTCCTTTTCACTGAAATTATGAAGACGCGAAAGCATTCGGAAATAAGGTAGCCATGCTTTCTCAGCGACGTGCAGTCATAGAACCAAGCCCCCCCCCCCCCCCTTTTTTTTTGTTTTTTTTGTAACGTATTGTGTTGTTTTTTATGACAAGCAAAGGAAGGCAGCGCCAACGGCTTCATAAACTCTGCAGGAGATGGCGCTACGCGGCCCCTTAATAACCTTCATGTAGTCACCTTGATAAAGTCGTTTTTACTACCACCAACCATTGTTGTGGAAACGCGCAAGACACGTGCCACGACCCCACGACTCCCACGAGTGGGTGGTCCACCGCGAAAAATTGTGTTTGTGTGTATGTTTATACAGCCTGAAGGTAGTCTGCCTCAACTGGTGGCTGTCACTTGCAGAGCACTGTGCAACGCCTGCGCAGCCGTGGAGTGGGAGGGGCGTGTCGTCCAGCGCGTCGTCTGGTGTGGACCCGGAGCCGCGCGCTGGCTGATTTGCCGTCACAGGAAATTTACTCCCGCACTTCGAAGGTCGCTCGGCTTACCATATCCGAATCGATTATCGAGAACTGTCTGAAATTTTTCGGGCACGTACCAACAATCCCGTAGCTGCTGCTGATTATGATTCTCGCGCAACGTCATCTGGGCAAAAGTATTTTCATACAGCGACGCTGTGTTTCTTTGTTGTTATTGTTTTCTTTTTCGTGGCTTTACGATAAAAATAAACGCTAAAAGGCGGCACCAACAGGTCCATCACGTTATTTAAAGCAACACACTGTCGTTTCCTGTTTAGTGTTGAAGTTAGGAATGACAGTGCACAATTCGAATGGAAGCAGTGATCGCACACTCCTACTTTTAGCCTTCGAAGTGCGTGAGTGAATTTCCCTTGACGGCAAACCTGGCAGCGCGTGGCTCCGTCCCCGAAAACAATTCCTGTGTATGCCACTGATCTTGCTACAACCTTTAGATAAGCTGCAGACGACAGGCCACCGTCATTGAATCTCCCTTTATCCCAGTATGTCTCCGTCGTCCTTTTATGCCATAGTTAGTTTGTTGTACATTTTATAGCTCTGGTCGCTTTTTCACCCCAATTCATCCGATATAAAACGATGTCGGAACGCGCTTCTCTTGGTATCGTTTAACGCGTGCAAGCGCGGAATGGCGTCATGTGCGACAGTGTGAAGCTCTTTTCGACCGATCACTGATGCTTACCAGCAGGATTTTGCGGTGAATTTATCCTTTATTACAGACCAGTGGTTCTCAAATGGGGGTCCGCGGAGGTATTCTAGGGGTCCGCGAAGCTCAGCCTCATCAGTCAAGCCCAGCAATAAAAGTTGTCTTGTCTGAGAGTCAGAAGAAACGTTACAATTTTCGAGTGAGTTTTCTCGTGTATATGTCACTAAAAGAAGTCTACTCCACACTAGCCCTTAGTTATACCCATTTATTAAATCATTTTTGTAATTAAACCATAACTTTTCCTTCCCCTCACCACGAACAGAGTCCTCCATCATATCCGCCGATTCACAAGAGGTCCGCGAATCATCAATGCTCGAGAACCACTGCTCCAGACAATTTTTCTGCCCTCGGCATGTATGCCCTGGTTGTTACCTTCATAATAAATAATTCACGGTATAAGTCGCACCCATTATGCATATTGTATTAGACACTGAGTTGCCTGTGGATGAGACTGCATTAATGTATAAGCAAATTAATTTATATGATCTTATTCCTTGATAACCACATTTCGGTGCATAGAAGTGCCGCACCCGTGGTATACTTCTGCGATCATACATCTGTCACTGATTTAGTGGTTTATAGGGGTATAATTGTTGTCTCGTGTACAAGGAAGCGCTGAACATGCCGAAAAGCTCGAACGAAATCTCGAAAGATGTAACAAATTGGTATTGTTCTTTAATAAGCAGCGACCAATTTATGGTTAAGTATGACTCTCATAATATACATTTGCAAACACTTTTTGTGTCAATTAAGCGTAAGCTTGTTTCGAATATAAGCTTTTGCTGGGACGATGTTTTCTGATTATTTATTATTATTATTTTGCCTAAGCAATTTGGGTCGAAGCCCGTGGTCGAAGCTACGGAGTGTGTTCGCATACCTTGCTCCATATCATAGTTTCGCTCCCTTCACTTTAAAGGACTTGTCCAGAGAGTTGCAAGGGCGAACCAACCGGAAGGCGCTTGTTTCCTTCCTCCCTCCCCCTCCCCCTCCCCCTCCCCCCCGTTTTCAGAGTGGGGGGCAAAGCATGCGTTTTGCCCCCCTGAAACAGCCGCCACCGGGCAGGGCAAATACTTTGCTTTTCATCAGGAGTCGGATGTCTTTGCTGGCATAGCTTGCATACTTTTCACTTTCTCTTGCAACTCCGTTCACTCATAAGCTGACAGTGCGAGTTGCATGCTCACTTTGACCAGTTGTACGTCTTTCTTTCGCCACGTGATCACTCTCCCGCCCTGTATCCCCACCCGCAGAGAGAGGGGTCAGGTGATGAAAAGGAAGCGGTCGATTGGTCTCGCGAGAGCGTTGCTCCCACCGCACTGTCATCTTAGGGGCCTTCGGGGAGAGGTCACCTTTACCTCCGGCCCTGGAGGTCGCTCATCTCCGCTCCTTTGGGATCGGGGAAACAGGGGGATCGGTGGCCGAGTGGGCTAGGGCACACCAGCTCGGAGCACGTGGAGCGAAAGCTCGCCCTGCAGATCCCAGGGATCCTGGGCTCAATCCCCACTCCTGCCCGTTCCGATCTGGATGTATCCGCAGTGTCACTACTGCGGCTAGAGGTTGTACTGCTAAATTGCTCATCTACAGTGAGTGACTCGTCGCAACTTTGAAATGCCTGACCAACTACACGCTGCATAAATACCCACACAACCCCAATTATTATCAGGGAAACTAGGTGTCGTTTGGCTAGGCTTTTCCGTTGGTTTCATAGCTGCTGCTGGCTTCACTTGGAGAAAGGATTTAAGGTGCCGTTTGGCACGGCTTCAAAGCTGATGACGTCGGCTCGCTCCATGGGACAGATAATGCTTTAGCATTAATAATTGGCGCACGTTCTTTCCATGAGCCAGCAGCCGCCGTTGTGAGCGAGCACACGCAGCTCAATTGACGTCATAGTCCCCCATTCGCGCTTAAGATGACAGTGAAATGTATGAGCTTCGGGCCAAAGGAGAATAGAGACAGACTTTTCGTCCCCACGAGTAAAAGCTACGTGATTGTTAGACCATGCAATTACGTAGCTTTCACTTTCGTTTACCTTTTACACCAGACCCAACTGTGGAGATGAAAAGCTTGTCTTTATTCTCTTTTTCCTCGGAGCCCACACATTTCATTGTCATCTTAAGCGTGAATCGGGGTCTATGAGGGTGATCGGTGGCCGAATGGGTTAGCGCACACTAGGGTGCCTTAATGTCCTTCTGTTTAGGGTGATGCCACCCTTTGTAGTAC